>NW_026706306.1:0-224951 GCF_029867415.1 Vicia villosa | reverse complement strand
AAGAAACTTTCTGCAGTGGAGGTTTTCTTCAACCTGTTCAACAAACAGTCAATACCATCGGTACGGAAAACACCGATGAAGAAGAATGGTTATCCTATCTTAACAAAGCAGGATACATCTCCCTACCAGAGTCTGATTCACCTTGCTGTTATCCGACTAAAGGATCTGAAAGTAAGACTCAACGAAGCAGGGATGAAGTTACTGACAGCTTCACCACCAGAAATCATGGTTCATCAAAAGAAGTTCCTCCTATCCCCGAAGAGACTTGGGATACATTAGGAGAACCAAGCGGAAAATTCGACTACATGGTGAAATACTCCGCTCCTGAAAGTTCAAGAATCTCTCTTGAAGATATTGTTCCAACTGGATGGAACATTGATTATGAGTACCTCTCTCAGCCAAAAGAGATGTATAACCCTTGCTATTCATCATCATCTACTGGTGAAATCATCATTGAGGATTATATCCCCAAGTCACCTTCCGAGGCTACGGATATAGAGTTCACATATCTAGTTAATGCCATCTTGGGAGAAGAGCAAGACCAAAATACAGAAGAGGACGATCTCGAAAGTGTCTCCGACAACGAGTCTCTCCATTCAGAAGATTGGAAGTTTCCTCAAAAGAAAAACCGACATACTCCACTTGGAAATGGGTATGCTCACACCGCTCAGTCTGCTGAAGTAGAAGAAGATCGTCTAAGTGTTGCAAAGACAGTGGTTGGTAAATCAAGACCTACCACAGGCCAGCTTAAGCCTAAGGTTCCAGATTACTTAGTGCACAATGGGGTTCGCCACTACTGGACAGTTGTTGAAGTTTCAACTGTTGTTCGCACTCCTAAGTAGGAACTTTCACCGTTATTTTGTCCTCTCACCATAGCCCAGGGTGAAGAGATGTTTCATAGGGCTTTGCATTTTACTATTTCTTAGGAAAATGTCCCTCTTTGCTTCGCCCAAAGCAATAGAGTTTTGTTTTATAGGGTCTTTGTTTCAAAAAATGACTGTCCATAAATAAAGATGTCATTCTGTTCCTTCGTTTAGTTTTTCCTTTTCTTTTTTTCGGAAATTGGTAATCCTAAAAAACACCCTTAAAAAACATCAAAAAATCATTAACTGCATACACCGAGTCTTCCCTCGTTGTCTAAATAAAACTTATCACACATATGCAGATTAATCATAAAATACCCCGTTGAAACGTGCGACCGTATGACTTCTCCAAGCTTTGAGTTTCCTGTATTCGAGGCAGAGGAAGAAGAAGACGAAGAAATATCAAAGGAAATTTCACGATTACTTCAACAAAAGGAAGAGGCCATTCAGCCATACAATGAGCCTCTAGAGATCATTAACCTTGGTTCCGATGGAAACAGAAAGGAGGTTAAGATTGGAGCTTCGCTCAGTTCAGAGATCAGAGAGAGTTTGATACAGCTGCTCAAAGAATTCTCAGATGTCTTTGCTTGGTCTTATCAAGATATGCCAGGGTTGGATACCAGTATAGTGGAGCATCACTTGCCATTAAAAGCAGAATGCCCTCCGGTCAAGCAAAAATTGAGAAGAACTCATCCGGAGATGGCCATGAAAATCAAAGAGGAAGTTCAAAAGCAGATCAACGCAGGTTTCCTCGTCACTTCAGAATACCCTCAGTGGTTAGCTAACATTGTTCCCGTTCCTAAGAAAGACGGAAAAGTCCGCATGTGCGTCGACTACAGAGATTTGAACAAAGCTAGCCCTAAGGATGATTTTCCTTTACCACATATTGATATGTTGGTAGACAGTACAGCAAAATCCAAAGTTTTCTCGTTCATGGACGGATTTTCAGGATACAACCAAATCAAAATGGCACCTGAAGACATGGAAAAAACAGCTTTCATCACCCCCTGGGGCACGTTCTGCTACCGTGTTATGCCTTTTGGACTAAAGAACGCAGGGGCAACTTATCAAAGAGCCATGACTACGCTTTTCCACGACATGATGCATAAGGAAGTGGAAGTCTACGTGGACGACATGATCGCCAAATTAGAAAATGAAGAAGATCACATACAAAATCTGACAAAGTTATTTCAACGCTTACGGAAGTTTCAGCTTCGCCTGAACCCCAACAAGTGCACCTTTGGTGTCTACTCAGGAAAACTCCTTGGTTTCATTGTCAGCAAACGAGGAATTGAAGTAGATCCAGACAAAGTCAAGGCAATTCAAGAAATGCCTTCGCCCAGAACCGAGAAACAAGTTAGAGGATTTCTTGGACGTCTGAATTACATCTCGAGATTCATATATCTCATGACTGCAACTTGCGCTCCTGTTTTCAAACTTCTACGGAAAAATCAAAGTTGCGTCTGGACAGACGATTGTCCAAAAGCGTCCAACGGACATCGCTTCATCTTGGTAGCCATAGACTATTTCACCAAATGGGTGAAGCAGCTTCATATGCAAACGTTACAAGACAAGTTGTCGTCAGGTTTATCAAGAATCACATCATCTGTCGCTACGGCATTCCTAGCAAGATAATCACTGACAATGGGTCAAATTTGAATAACAAAATGATGAAGGAGCTTTGTGAAGAATTCAAGATCGAACATCACAACTCATCTCCTTACAGACCAAAGATGAATGGAGTTGTAGAAGCAGCTAACAAAAACATCAAGAAAATCATTCAGAAGATGGTCATCACTTACAAAGACTGGCATGAAATGCTCCCGTATGCTCTTCATGGTTACCGTACATCAGTACGTACTTCGACTGGAGCAACTCCTTTCTCCCTTGTATATGGCATGGAGGCAGTCCTACCTATAGAGGTTGAGATTCCATCAATGAGAGTCTTGATGGAGGCAAAATTAACAGAAGCCGAGTGGTGTCAAAGCAGATTCGATGAATTGAACTTAATCGAAGAAAAGCGCATGACAGCTTTATGCCACGGACAGCTATATCAACAAAGAATGAAGAAAGCTTTCGACAAAAAGGTTCGACCTCGCACAATCAAAGAAGGCGACCTTGTACTCAGAAAGATTCAATCTTTTCTCACAGATTCGAGAGGGAAATGGACTCCCAATTATGACGGCCCCTACGTGGTCAAGAGAGCTTTCTCAGGAGGAGCCTTAATACTCACGACTATGGATGGAGAAGAATTCACCCGTCCTGTGAACGTCGACGCAGTCAAGAAATACTTCGCCTAAATAATTAAAAGAACAGCTCGCTAAGTCGAAAACTCGCAAAGAGCGACTTAGGCAAAAAAGAGCGTCTCGGTGAATCGAAAACCCGAAAGGGCGATTCAGGCAAAAATTAGAGACATAAAAAAATAAACAATCAATCCCGGTAAACTTAAAACCCGAAAGGGGTAGTTTACGCAAAAGTTAGGGATATATGGCAAGTAACTGTGTTCAGGACAAACTTGATCATTCAAAATCCATAGCGGAGTGTTCATCAGCAGTAGGTCATCTTCTACGAAGCACGAATACAGCGCAACTCGGAGTGGAAGGGAGATATAACGGTCATCACGTTTCATCGTAGCCCTTTTCCCGAAAATTACCAATTTCCAACTTTGTAAATACTCCATGGAATCAAGCATTTGGCTGATTACCATTCCATATATAATAATTTGAGCCTTGTGCTTTTCCTTTGCAATCTAGTCTTATTCAGTTTCTTGAAATGCATTTTAAGTTTAGACAGTCATTTTTCTTGAAACAAATGTTTTCATAAAATAAAAATGAATTTACTTGCAAAAATAAAGGTGAAATTTCTTTCTGAGGTTTACAAACAATAGGAAGAATGCAAACAGTTGCTCCGAGAACGGTTGAGGCTCCGGGAACCAAGTTTTCCCCATGAGGTCGCTTTGCGAACATCTCCCGATGACGGATCTTCACTTCAATTCATATTACTTACTTCGGACAGCGGACAACTGATAACCAGGTATTCCCAACAGAGTTCGAACTACAAGAAGAGGACATCTTCTGATCAACAAGAATTCAAGTCGTATCTTAGGATTTTCCATCCGCGACAATTCTATTCACATTCACTTTACATTTTATCATTGTCATAATATTCATGCATACATTACATCATAATTGCATAGCCGAATCAGGCTTTGATCCTGTGAATGCCTAAGTCATTGAGGCACGAACTCGAGTTTCCCCTGCAAGTTCGAGAGAAACTTTTTCCTTCGAGACAACAGTTCATACACAAGGATCTCACCAAACAAGTCAACAGATGGTAGTCTCCCTCAAGGAGATAGTTTGTTCACTTTTGGAATTCCTCTGCCGAAAATCTCCTGCAGAGCGACATTCGACAGTCTTCTTCAGATAAGATAGTCTGCTTCACATTTTGGAATTCCCTACAGGTTTGGTATTTCCCCAGCAGGGTCAAGAGGTGCCACTTCTTGTCAAAGAAAAATTCAGAATCTCCCAGCAGATCGACAAATAATTCCCCAGCGGAGTCAGTGAATGATAGTCTTCATCCAGGAAGATAGTTCACGATTCCCAGCGGAGTCAGTGAATGATAGTCTTCGTCCAGAAGATAGTTCAGATTCCCCAACAGAGTCAGCAAATGGCAGTCTCTTTCAGCAGAAGACAGTTTGCTCACTTTCTATCATAACAGAGTCAGCAAATGGCAGTCTCTTTCTGCAGAAGACAGTTTGCTCACTTTCTTTCATAACAGAGTCAGCAAATGGCAGTCTCTTTCAGCAGAAGACAGTTTGCTCACTTTCTTTCATGACAGGGTCAACAAATGGCAGTCTCTCCCAGTAGAAGACAGTTTGCTCCCCTAGCAATTGGCAAATGGCAGTCTTTTCCCAAGAAAAGACAGTTTGTCTGTTAAATACTCAAGAGATCGACAAATGGCAGTTCCTTCGAACAGTTTGTCTGTTTCTGGGATGTTTAACTCCCCACAGAGTCGATGAATGGCAGTTTTCCTCTTAGGAAAACAATTCGTTGATTCCCCAGGCATCAGTCGACGAATGGCAGTTTCCACCCCGAAAACAGTTCGTCCGCCTTCAAACAAAGTCATTAGCCCCTCAAAAGATCATGAGGCCATATGACATTCTTTCAAAGACGTCGAGTCAAAAGGGAAGATGTTTGAAATTTCTTTACAGCCGTCAAATGGCATCTTATCTCCAAGCGCTGATAAGAAGTTTGACGAGGAAACAAACCTTTGAAGTTTCTTTACAACCGTCAAATGGCATCTTATCTCCAAGCGCTGATAAGAAGTTTGACGAGGAAACAAACCTTTGGAAATTTTCTCTTTATCTGAGATATTGTCCAAACGCAACTAAGACCAGTTTCGAGATATGGACATCCGAAACGAGGAGAGGTTGTTTACCTTTTTCTAAGTATCAACACTTAGTTAAAGAAGATGGATTGCGCATCCAACATTGCCATCCATTCACCAGAATCCACATCAAGTATTTCTGCAGGAGTTTGTCTCCTTATCCCCCGCCAAGTGCGACAACGGGATCAAGTCATGCAAAGACTATGTCAGTTACAACATCTCAGGAGCGCCCAAAATTCGGGCATTCTTTGATATTTAAGTCTCTTTTACGCAGGAGAGATCGAGATATCAATCTCTCTCCCTCCAGATAAAAGAAACTTAAATAGGGGCATCTGTCATACCCTAATTTTTGACCCCCCTGAGATGACATATCTTCAGGATTTTCATCAAGTCAAAGCAAGTACCCAGAGCAGTCACTTCTCCATCTGGTATCCAATCGAGGATGCTCAAAGACAAGAAAGTTCAGGCAAAGGATCAATCAATACAAGGATTAGTCCCTAATACAATCTTGAGGCTCAAAGACTTCACTTTTCTCATCTATGATTGATTAGACATCCAGTCATATGAGTACAGGTTTACTCAGGTCACCAGACTAGGGTTTTGAGCCTATCAAGGACTAAAATCAGGGATCACTTTTGGGAAACCCTAAAAAGCCTCAGGGAACCATTCAAAGACATCAATCATCTTCAAATAACTCATATTACAAGATCTACTGGACATCACACTTCAATTCAAAGTCTACAGTCATTATTTTCACATGGTCGACAAATTAGGGTTTTGACCTAATTCACCAAGATAGTTGACTTTTAATCAGGGCATGAATCCAAAACTCAAGACATGATTCAAGAATCTCTACTACCTCAATATAATCCATTTACATCATTCATTTGAGGAAAAGATCTTGTTTCTACACAAAAGCCCAAAAATTCACTTTGTCAGGAAAAAGTCAACTGTGAAGGATCATCATTGACTTTTAAGGTTTTTGGTCAAAAAAATGACTTTCAAAGATCAATATCATCAATATATGGATGTCAAAGTCATTTGACCAAAGAAATTCAAAGAAATTCATCAAGGAGCGAAAAGTCGGGAATTAGGGTTTTTGAAGGCATGGTGAGAACTCAAAATTTCACCTACACGACTCAAAAAACTTCCAACATGAAAGTTGTAGATCTTGCAAAATAAAACAACATCTTACAAAGGAACTTTTTTCAAAAGATCAACCATTTATGAAGTTTTGAAAATTTTGAAGTTTAGGTCATAAACACTTAGAAATTTTTCTAAGTGTTTTAACCTAGTTTTCATCCAACTTTGGGCTCATTTTTCACAAATTTCCCAAATGATTCTGAAGAAGACATAAACTAATGATTTGAAGTAGATGTTTAGGACTTTCCAAATTGTGTTCAACCTTCTCCAAATTCAATTTGAGCTAGGAGTTATGCTTGTTCAAAGTTGGCCTCATGAAGTAAAATTATAGGTCATGTGCAAATTGGAACTTTGCAATTTTGTGCATTTTGCTTCACTAAGTGATGCTACACGACCTCTAATGCATCTGAAACCATACCATACATCCAAATTCATCATTGCATAAGGATTAGAGAAGATTCCCAAAAACAAAGGCATGTGATTATGTAATGATTGCATTTTTGAATTTATGGCAAATGATGAATCATCAAGGAATCTTGTTCTAAGCCAATTAGAACTCTCCTCTGAATCAGAAATGTTCCCTTGGATCATACAAGATCAATGGTTGGGGAAGTTAGCCCGAAAATGCATCATTGCATTTTGGAGATTCTTTGAATTTCTTCATGGCTAAGAAACCAAAACTCTCTCATTAAGCAAGCTCACACTCTCACTCAGTACTGAACCATTTACCTATAAATAGGGGAGCATACTTCAGTAGAAAAACACACCAAAGCAACTCAATTCCTTGCTTTCTCTTTCTCTTCTCATGCTTATTGTTTTTCAAAGTTCTTTGGCAAGAAGAATCGTTTTCTTCAAACCAGAGCTCATCTTTGGAAAGTAAGCATTCTAACATCTCAAGGGAGGTCATTTGAGGTGATCCAAGCACCTGGATCACTTCTGTAAGTGGAGGAACACCATTGTTGCTCTCACTTTGGAGCATTTGCAGTTGGAGGTCCATGGAGTAATTCAGGAGGTTCCGAGCCAAGCCAATCATCCAGACACACTCCTCAGGTCATAGTGAAGCTAACCAGATGGCTGCAGCTCATCTGTAACTCAAGAATCAACACCCTCCATGTTCACTTGAAGCTGAAATCGAGGGAGGTCCATAGAACAATTCAGAAGGATTCAGGCTACAATAAGCATTCAGTTAGCATCATTGAGTCTCAGGGAAGCTATTGAGATCATTCATTCAAGCCCAGGTGCTCTCTATCATCCTCACGACCTCCATTTTCAGAGGTAAGTTTCTGAACCTCACCTCTTTAATTTAAGCATTCTTTAAGAAATAGCTCGATTCTATCTTGTCCAGCATCATCAGAGGATTGAAAACCCTCTATCATCATTCATTTATCTTTCAGCATAGCCATTTAATTTGATTTTTAAGCTTTAGGGTTCTTCACGATTTCTGGTAAATTAGTTAGATATAGTTGATATAAATTTATGGTAGTTACATATTTAGAATCGTGAGTGAATTTAGAGCAAGTTTGGTCTTTACATCTTTGCAAATGGTTGAGAAATGAGCAAGTTCATAAATTTGAAATTTGAGAGCTTGAGGTTGAAGACGAAGATGGTGATGGCGCACAATTTTCAAACTCAGGTCTAAGTTTATTTTATTTTGATTGATACCTGTTTCACTAACGACTAAAACGTGATAGCCCAGTGGTAAAGAGTGTTTGTGTGTTGCGCGTGCCCAAGGTCTGGGGTTTGAATCCCCCTCGCCCCAGACCTTTTGATTTTATTTCTTTTTTCACTTCTATGCATTTGAGTAATATATGAATTGCAATGGAACCATGCATATGACACCAAGCGCGCGTTGGCTCAGTGGTGTTGTTTTGGGCTGGTAATACAAAGGGCGTGGGTTCAAACCCTCCAAGGGCCAAAACTATTTTTTTACACACAATTTCTTTCATTTTCTCACAAAACTTCACATATTTATTTAACCTATCAAATTAATTTATTTTCACTTCATTTTTCACACACTTATCATTTAATATACCTATTTTGTGAATAATCCAAAAAATCATAAAAATATTATGTATTTCTTGAATTTTAATTAGGTTTAAAATAGTATGTTTTAGGTGTTTTCTTAAATACTTTAAATACATATATTCACTTTGTTTCAACCTAATCATTTTGTAAATAAAGTCTATGATAAAACCCTAATTGTTTAGGTCTTAATTAAGTAAAAATCTTTATTTTTACTTTGATTAAGTTGACTTTTGTCAATATTCTCAAAACTGTTTTCAATCTCCAAATAAATCAAATGATTAGGGTTTTCAAACCACAAAACCTTGTATCATTCAAAATCATTTTCAATTGCTTTTACACCAGTACTGTAAAGTACTGGGCCTCTAATAGAGTGTAAGTCCCAAAAACCTTCTCTTCTTAGCTTGTTTTCAAAACTGTATTTTCAAAATCTTCTTTCTGTTTTCAAAACATTCTTCTGGTATTTGAAGGGCATTATTCCCGGTGAAACTCTTCAGATACCTATGTGACCTTTGTCCATCTTCACTTCTTCTGTTTTCAAAAACCATTAACTGTTTATCCTATATATTCAACTGTTATCCATCAATTACTGGTAAGGCTCTGTACATACTTCTTCAAAGGCCTCCACTCCATCCAGGTTAGGCTTTACAAGCTTTCAATTTACAGTCTTTATTTAAATTACTGTCAAATATAAACTGTGCATATATTAGTTTAGAACTACGTTTGAGTATAAACCTTAGGACAGTTAAACTATATATATATTATAGGAATATGACCTAGGATTGAGAATGTCTTCCCGGTGAAGGCTCTTTCCTAATTAGAGATCTGTAGTTCAAACCCCCAAGATGAATTATTCCCGGTGAAACATCTTGGCAAAAACCTTAGAATCCAAAAAAATATAGGACACATCCACCCAAAGAGGAATTATTCCCGGTGAAACCTCTTACCCATTTGCTTAGAGCCAAAATAAGTTCAAAACTACATAGCTTTCTCTTGTGCTATAACAAGGACCCTCGATTAGCCTCCTCTTGGGCTTTGTACAAGGACCCACAGGCTTCTTAAAAGCATTTCCAGCTTCCTCTTGAGCTTGTATACAAGGACCCATCAGGTTTCTTATAAACATAGGAACAGGTCTTTAGTCACCTTCTAACATACCCTGGTGAGTTTCTTCCAATTTAAACCAGACTTTAAACAAGCTAAGTTTGTCTCAATTTTGCATTGAGTACACCTTTTGGAATGAGAGACATGGACAGTCTCTGTCACCCTTATCTTCATCAATCTTCCTTAGCAGAGTCTAGGATCCATGTTTGATCATCCTCAGCATTGAGTCAGCCTTCATCTTGGGCTTTAAACAAGAAGTCTCCACTAGATAATCTTTCTGCCATTCATTCATTTAACAAAAACCCCTGGAAAGGGTTAGCCTCCAACATCTGTCTAAAATAAAACCCCTGGAAAGGGTTAGCCTCCAACATCTGTCTAAAATAAAACCCCTGGAAAGGGTTAGCCTCCAAAGTCAATTTAAAATCAATCCTCCATTTCAATAAAACCCCTGGAAAGGGTTAGCTTCCACACATTCCTTCATTTTAATAAAAACCCCTGGAAAGGGTTAGCCTCCAACATCTGTCTAAAATAAAAACCCCTGGAAAGGGTTAGCCTCCAAAGTCAATTAATAAAAAGTCAAAGATTCATTTCTCTTAGGAGATAATTTCCCCAAAAGAGTCAAAACCCCTGGAAAGGGTCAGCCTCCAAAAACATGATAAAAGTCAGTCTTTTAATAGACAAATTCACCAGCTGAGTCAAAATCCCTGGAAAGGGTTAGCTTCCAAAGAAAAACAGTCTTTTTAATCTCCAGTAGAGTCAAAACCAACAAAAACAGTTAGCCTCAACCTTGGGCTTCATACAAGGCACCAAACAATAAAACTCCCCTGTTAAGAGTCAGCCTCAACCTTGGGCATTGTACAAGGCAGATAATAGAGTCTCCCCAGTGAGTTCTTCATCATTCAGTAGCCACAACCTTGGGCTTTGTACAAGGCAGATAAACCATGTCTTTCATGTGTCAAAAATTCCTAACACTTAGGATCTTTCCCCATATAGTCATCCATACTTAATTCATTTAAGAGTCCGCCACAACCTTGGGCTTTGTACAAGGCAGAAAATAATGTTTTCCCTAGCTAGAGTCAGCCACAACCTTGGGCTTTGTACAAGGCACACAAAATAGAGTCATTCATAGTCTCAAAAAATTCAAATATCCTCAGCAGTCAGCCACAACCTTGGGCTTTGTACAAGGCACACAAATAAACACTCTCCAAATAGAGTCAGCCTCAATTCTGGGCTTTGTACAGAACACTAAAATACCCTGTAATTAATCCTCAATGGAGTCATCTCCCAGAGTCAATAATCATAATAAATCAATCAAAAAGCCTCAAGCTTGGGCCTCATACAAGCCAGCTAAAGTCAAATCTTTTATACAGTAGATAGACATAGCTTATCTCTATAGAGAGATATTTTTACTACTCTACCACATTCAAACAAACAAACATTTCATTTCAATTTCAATCAAAGTCTCCCATTTAGGACTCTGAAAGACATGCTCTGGCACATCCCCAGACTTGTACACTTTCCCTAATTTGGACGAGCATCTTTCTTTCATTTAAGAGGCATCTGACTGGCATACTTGCACACACACAAGTAAGGTCCCCCTCTTGAATGAAATGAATTCAGTTATTCTGTCACTCCTTTAAATGTTTGTGGTAGAATAGTACAAATACCTCTCTGTAGAGATGATTTCATGTCTCTTTACTGTAAACAGAGATTTAATTCCAAGCTTCAACCTTGAGCCTCAAGCAAGGCACCAAAAATAATTAATTTCCCTAGTTAGTTCCCCGAACTACATTAAGCTCTGACTTCCACTAGGGATATGTAGGCATGAGGTTCACAAGGAATCTCAGCGAGCTAATAAAATACCAAAAATAGTCAGTCTGTCTATCTGTCTGTCTTTTCAAATCAAATCAATTCCTTCTCCTAACACAAAGGAGAAACTTTCCCAATCATTAGCAGCAAACACAATCACAAATGACACAGAGAAGGTTCCTGTAGAGTACTACAGATATGTAGGGTGTTTAAACACTTCCCTATGTATAACCGACCTCCCGGACTCCAGAATTTCTAGTCTAGGTGAAATCCCCACACTTAGCAAACTCCTAGGGTTTAGTTGAGATCTTTTTTCCCCTTTCCTACTCGTAGGACAAATAAGAAAGTTCGTGTGATATCGTAGGAAGAACTGAAATAAAATTCATCCCACCACGGGCGCATTCTCCTTCCAAATTTCACGTGAAGGGTTTAGCGTGCCGTCCTCCCAAGTGAAACGGGGAGGTAAAGAAAACGACACCACACAATGTACACCACAATGATCCGTAGACGTTGTTCAAGTATGTCATTGTCCTCACCAATACTTCTCGTATTTCCTCATTCTCAACCTGGTAAAATAAGCATGGCTCAGAGCAGTATAAGAGTTAAAATTGGAAAAAACATAAATTTAAAAATAGTTCACATTAAAAGTTTAAGTTTTTACCTCATCCTATGAAAAAAAGTTTTTCTATCATGGTTGAAAAGAAATTCAACAAAGCTGTTAAGTGTCTGTTTGTTTTAGCTTTTAAAAACAAGATTATTTCTTTGTATTTTTAAAATAGATTTTATAAAATCATTTTTCAAAAAAATAATGAAACTTTTTGTATATTTTTTTTCGATATTGAAAGACTTATTCTAATATCCTATAACATGAGCATACATTATTGAAGACTGAAACATTACCGAAATCGCAATTTTTTCAAAAAGTTGTATTTTTAAAATCATTTTAATGAACATCTATTTGGAATCACTTCATAATTAAGTTGTTTTCTTAAACTTTTTATATTAAGAAAAAGTTTAACGAAAATGATTAAACATCTAAAATTACATTTTAAGAATAACAATTCAAACTAAATTTTTACTTGAACCTTTTATAAAGAGTTTCTTTGTAAATTATTTTTACCCAACATTATGTTAAACTATAAAACTAATTTATAATAAAAGCCAAAACAAACGGGCCATAAATCCGATGACTCAAATTGATTTTTTCCAATTTAAAAATAAGCCATAACAAAACGAATAAAAAGATCAAATTGTTAAAAACTATTGTTGAAAAAAATTTGTTGAAGGAATATATAGATCAATAGCTTACCCGAACAAACGAAATTCAGCTATGAGAATCCCCGAAAGTAATGAGAATTGAACTTTTGGAGGCAATCAAGTCGATCAACAAATATTTTAGAAAAAAACACTTGTTGTTGGAAACACTGCTCCATTGCCCTACAAATTTTATTTACATCTTCTCGTTCCACGTTTCCGTTGCAAGTTCGTTGAACGAGAATGCCTATACAAGATTTAACTGATTATTTTGAAAATAAAATAAAATTTTACGTGTTCCGGATTTCTATCCCTAATGAGAAACAATAAATAAATTTGCCCGCGTTTCTCAATTGTTTCAGCAACAAAAAACTGTATACACTCACAAAACTCACATTGTAACACGTTTAATTAATATTTGTCACAGGCTCTTAAATTCTAACAACTATATCTCGACATACATATCTTTTTCCATTCATAGTAATATTTTTCTCCTTCCATTTCAAAACGTAACTAGTTCTAATGACAAATTGTAGATATAATTATAATTTGTAAGTGGATTACATTTTAACGATCTTTTTGGGAGTAAAATTAGTCATATCCTCAAAGGACAAAGTGTTTAGATGATTCGACACACAATACAAATATATGCAATTTTTTCTATTGACATGGGCATATACGCAGGGTACTCATATACATACTTTAAAACAGAAGATGCCCACATACATGCTTCAATACGGCAAGCCATGAAAAAATTTAGTTTCACTACAGTTCATGTAACTGCATGTTTAATTTATTGTGAAGCATTGTGAGCATGCACTTAACTGAATCATAATCCTTAACAAAATTCAACAAATTTGAAGAACATACAACATGATCCTAAGAATTATGTATTATTCAAATGATCTGAATTTAGAATTAACAAAATTTGGAGTACATTCAACATAATCCTCAACAACATAAATGATTCATCACCACGATTTACACTTCTTCTTATTATCCATCACAGTCTCATATACTCTTTCAGAATTCTAATATACAACAATTAAGCGCCTACAACTTTCAGAGGAAATTTGGAAAAACTTTTTGTAAAAGAGGATTGAATCCTCCTCTACTATAACTTTCAATTTACTAGAAAACATCACGTCAGTATAAAATTGCAGCTGAAAATCATTTTAAATACTATTTTATTCCGTAAAAGGTGATTTCTAAGCAAAAAGTAATAATTTTTATACAAAAAAAGATAATTTTATATTCATGTACTTTATTATAGCTGTCTAAAATTCTTCAATTTCCTTTTCTTGAGAAGGATCCATTGATAAAGTCTTTATCAAATTATTTTTGTGTTGTTTTTGAACACTTCATTGTCTAAGTCTCTCTATAATAAACACCATGATCATGACATTACTATTTTTTATAATAGATGAGATTGTTTTTCTTATAAATAAAAACTAAAATACATAGTATGTTTTTAAAGTGTATTTATAGTGTGCGTAATATATGAATGTGTAAATGAATACACGATTTGTGACCCGCGCGATGCGCGGATTTAGATTATTTTTATTTGTTATGTATTGTAAGTTTTTACAATTGTATTACAAACAGTGTACACCACAATGATCCGTAGACGTTGTTCAAGTATGTCATTGTCCTCACCAATACTTCTCGTATTTCCTCATTCTCAACCTGGTAAAATAAGCATGGCTCAGAGCAGTATAAGAGTTAAAATAGGAAAAAACATAAATTTAAAAATAGTTCACATTAAAATTTTAAGTTTTTACCTCATCCTATGAAAAAAAGTTTTTCTATCATGGTTGAAAAGAAATTCAACAAAGCTGTTAAGTGTCTGTTTGTTTTAGCTTTTAAAAACAAGATTATTTCTTTGTGTTTTTAAAATAGATTTTATAAAATCATTTTTCAAAAAAATAATGAAACTGTTTGTATATTTTTTTTCGATATTGAAAGACTTATTCTAATATCCTATAACATGAGCATACATTATTGAAGACTGAAACAATACCGAAATCGCAATTTTTTCAAAAAGTTGTATTTTTAAAATCATTTTAATGAACATCTATTTGGAATCACTTCATAATTAAGTTGTTTTCTTAAACTTTTTATATTAAGAAAAAGTTTAACGAAAATGATTAAACATCTAAAATTACATTTTAAGAATAACAATTCAAACTAAATTTTTACTTGAACCTTTTATAAAGAGTTTCTTTGTAAATTATTTTTACCCAACATTATGTTAAACTATAAAACTAATTTATAATAAAAGCCAAAACAAACGGGCCATAAATCCGATGACTCAAATTGATTTTTTCCAATTTAAAAATAAGCCATAACAAAACGAATAAAAAGATCAAATTGTTAAAAACTATTGTTGAAAAAAATTTGTTGAAGGAATATATAGATCAATAGCTTACCCGAACAAACGAAATTCAGCTATGAGAATCCCCGAAAGTAATGAGAATTGAACTTTTGGAGGCAATCAAGTCGATCAACAAATATTTTAGAAAAAAACACTTGTTGTTGGAAACACTGCTCCATTGCCCTACAAATTTTATTTACATCTTCTCGTTCCACGTTTCCGTTGCAAATTCCTTGAACGAGAATGCCTATACAAGATTTAACTGATTATTTTGAAAATAAAATAAAATTTTACGTGTTCCGGATTTCTATCCCTAATGAGAAACGATAAATAAATTTGCCCGCGTTTCTCAATCGTTTCAGCAACATAAAACTGTAGACACTCACAAAACTCACATTGTAACACGTTTACATAATATTTGTCACAAGCTATTAAATCCTAACAACTATCTCGACATACATATCTTTTTCCATTCATAGTAATATTTTTCTCCTTCCATTTCAAAACGTAACTAGTTCTAATGACAAATTGTTGATATAATTATAATTTGTAAGTGGATTACGTTTTAACGAGTTTTTTTGGAGTAAAATTAGTCATATCCTCAAAGGACAAAGTGTTTAGATGATTCGACACACAATACAAATATATGCAATTTTTTCTATTGACATGGGCATATACGCAGGGTACTCACATACATACTTTAAAACAGAAGATGCCCACATACATGCTTCAATACGGCAAGCCATGAAAAAATTTAGTTTCACTACAGTTCATGTAGTTGCATGTTTAATTTAATGTGAAGCATTGTGAGCATGCACTTAACTGAATCATAATCCTTAACAAAATTCAACAAATTTGAAGAACATACAACATAATCCTAAGAATTATGTATTATTCAAATGATCTGAATTTAGGATTAACAAAATTTGGAGTACATTCAACATAATCCTCAACAACATAAATGATTCATCACCACGATTTACACTTCTTCTTATTATCCATCACAGTCTCATATACTCTTTCAGAATTCTAATATACAACAATTAAGCGCCTACAACTTTCAGAGGAAATTTGGAAAACTTTTTGTAAAAGAGGATTGAATCCTCCTCTACAATAACTTTCAATTTACTAGAAAACATCACGTCAGTATGAAATTGCAGCTGAAAATCATTTTAAATACTATTTTATTCCGTAAAAGGTGATTTCTAAGCAAAAAGTAATAATTTTTATACAAAAAAAAATATAATTTTATATTCATGTACTTTATTATAGCTGTCTAAAATTCTTCAATTTCCTTTTCTAGAGAATGATCCATTGATAAAGTCTTTATCAAATTATTTTTGTGTTGTTTTTGGACACTTCATTGTCTAAGTCTCTCAATAATAAACACCATGATCATGACATTACTATTTTTTATAATAGATGACATTGTTTTTCTTATAAATAAAAACTAAAATAGATAGTATGTTTTTAAAGTGTATTTATAGTGTGCGTAATATATGAATGTGTAAATGAATACACGATTTGTGACCCGCGCGATGAGCGGATTTAGATTATTTTTATTTGTTATGTATTATAAGTTTTTACAATTGAATTACAAACAATGTACACCACAATGATCCGTAGACGTTGTTCAAGTATGTCATTGTCCTCACCAATACTTCTCGTATTTCCTCATTCTCAACCTGGTAAAATAAGCATGGCTCAGAGCATTATAAGAGTTAAAATAGAAAAAAACATAAATTTAAAAATAGTTCACATTAAAAGGTTATGTTTTTACCTCATCCTATGAAAAGAAGTTTTTCTATCATGGTTGAAAAGAAATTCAACAAAGTTGTTAAGTGTCTGTTTGTTTTAGCTTTTAAAAACAAGATTATTTCTTTGTATTTTTAAAATAGATTTTATAAAATCATTTTTCAAAAAAAATGAAACTGTTTGTATATTTTTTTTCGATATTGAAAGACTTATTCTAATATCCTATAACATGATCATACATTATTGAAGACTGAAACATTACCGAAATCGCAATCTTTTCAAAAAGTTGTATTTTTAAAATCATTTTGATGAACATCTCTTTGGAATCACTTCATAATTAAGTTGTTTTCTTTAACTATTTATATTAAGAAAAAGTTTAACTAAAATGATTAAACATCTAAAATTACATTTTAAGAATAACTATTCAAACTAAATTTTTACTTGAACCTTTTATAAAGGGTTTCTTTGTAAATTATTTTTACACAAAATTATGTTAAACTATATAAATAATTTTTAATAAAAGCCAAAACAAACGGGCCATAAATCCAATGACTCGAATTGATTTTTTCCAATTTAAAAATAAGCCATAACAAAACAAATAAAAGGATCAAATTGTTAAAAACTATTTTTGAAAAAAATTTGTTGAAAGAATAAATAGATCAATGGCTTGCCTGAACAAACGAAATTGAGCCATGAGAATCCTCGAAAGTAATGAGAATTGAACTCTTGGAGGCAATCAAGTCGATCAACATATATTTTAGAAACAAACACTTGTTATTGGAAACACTGCTCAATTGCCCTACAAATTTTATTTACTTCTTCTCATTCCATGTTTCCGTTGCTAATTCCTTGAATGAGAATGCCTATACAAGATTAAACTGATTGTTTTGAAAATGAAATAAAATTTTACGTGTTTCGGATTTCTATCCTGAATGAGAAACAAAAAATAATTTTGCTCGTGTTTCTCAATCGTTTCAGCAACAAAAAAACTGTAGACAATCACAAAACTCACATTGTAACACGTTTCATTAATATTTATTACAACCTCTTAAATCCTAACAACTATATCTCGACATACATATCTTTTTCCGTTCATAGTAATAATTTTCTCCTATCATTTCAAAACGTGACTAGTTCTAATGACAAATTGTAGATATAATTATAATTTGTAAGTGGATTACGTTTCGACGAGTTTGTTTTTGAGTAAAATTTGTCATATAGGATAAAGTTTTTAGATGATTCGACACATAATACAAATATATGCAATTTTTTCTATTAACATGGGCATATACGCAGGGCACTCACATACATACTTTAAAACAAAAGGTGCCCACATACATGCTTCAATACGGAAAGCCATGAAAAGATTTAGTTTCACTACATTTCATGTAACTGCATGTTTAATTTATTGTGAAGCATTGTGAGTATGCACTTAACTGAATCATAATCCTTAACACCATTCAACAAATTTGTAGAACATACAACATAATCCTAAGATATATGTATTATTCAAATGATCTGAATTTAGAATTAACAAAATTTGGAGGACATTTTTCCTAATCCTCAACAACATAAATGATTCATCACCACAATTTACACTTCTTCTTATTATCCATCACAGTCTCATATACTCTTTCAGAATTCTGATATACAACAATTAAGCGCCTACAACTTGTAGAGGAAATTTGGAAAAACTTTTTGTAAAAGTAGATTTAATCCTCCTTTACTATAAATTTCAATTTATTAGGAAACATCACGTTAGTATGAATTTGCAGGTGAAAATCATTTTAAATATTCTACGAAGGTATACATCTCCATTGATGGAGAAGAATAAACACATGAAAGTGGAAAAGAGAAAGAGAGAGGAAGAAAAACTTGATTCATTAATTGGTAAAGTTAGTTACAATCTGCAGTTATATATCAACACACATGTAACTAACTTAAACAGAGTTGAAGGGTATCTAATCCAATGCATGAGGATACAAGGTAACATGGGAAAAACACACTAATAGTAGGCTATTTGATTGAATCATTTTCATGCTGCTTGTTACGTGACTCTTCTATTGTTAATACCCACTCACAAGCTTGAGCTTGGTAAATATCTACCAAGCCTAGCTTGCCCAAACAAGCAGAAAATGGCTGTGGACCAAGAGCTTTCGTAAACACATCAGCAGCTTGATTATGAGAGCGTACAGGAAGCAGACGCATCACAACAGCTTGAAGCTTCTCGCGAACTAAATGACATTCGATATCAAGGTATTTTGTCCTTTCATGAAACACCGGATTGGATGAGATTTGGATTGCACTTTGATTATCGCAGTATAAGACAGGCAGCCTAGATGGATGTTGATGAAGATCATGCAAAAGAAAACACATCCATTGAATTTCACGTGTCGCAGAGGCCAAGGCTCTATATTCAGTCTCTGTGGAGGAGCAGCTAACCGTAGGCTGTTTCTTAGATTTCCAAGACACTAAAGATTCTCTAATGAAAAAACAATATCCGAAGATTGATCGTCTGGTTTCAATGCAGCCACCCCAATCAGCATCACTAAAAACTAGAATTTGTAAAGCAGATGAAGAGGATAAGAAGATTCCACGTGCAGGAGATCGTTTAAGGTACCTTAAGACACGCATAGCAGCTCGATAGTATGCTTTAGTAGGAGCACTCATGAATTGACTTAGTTGTTGCATGGCCAATGCAATGTCAGGGCGAGTTGTGGTGAGATATATTAATTTTCCAATGAGTCTTCGATAGACAGTGATATCTGAGAATGCATTGCCCTTGTCTTGATGGAGACGAATGGATGCATCCAAGGGAGTTGAGGTTGGCTTGCATCTAGTGAGATTAGCATCTTGAAGAAGGTCAAGACAATACTTCCGTTGACAAATTGTAATGCCTTTAGAGGATCGAGCCACCTTGAGCCCTAAACAAAAACTTCAATTTTCCGAGGTCCTTGATGCGAAATGCATGATACAATGCTTGTTTCAATTCTTCAAACACATTGAGAGAGGTTCCAGCTAAGATGATGTCATCAACATACACCAATAAAGCTGTAAAAGAGGTAGAATTGGACTTGATAAGGGGTGTGTGATCAACAGCAACATGTTTGAAACCTTGTGCCACAAGGAATGTAGTGAGCTTTTTAAACCACTGTCTGCTAGCCTACTTTAATCCATATAGAGATTTTTTGAGTTTGCATACTTGGCCAGGATTAGGGGCAGTTACTCCTTGAGGAAAACGCATATACACTGCTTCATTTAAATCACCATGTAAGAATGCGTTATTGACATCTAATTGGTGTATATGCCATCCATCAATGGTAGCCAAAGCCAGAAGGACACGATTGTAGTTAGCTTAGCAACTGGAGAGAATGTTTCAAGGTAATCCAAACCTTCAGTTTGATTGAAACACTGAGCAACCAGTCGCGCTTTAAACCTCCCAACAGTGCCATCAGCGTGTCTTTTAACCTTGTAGACCCATTTACTTCCTATAGTAGATGCATCAGGAGGAAGTGCAACAAAGTCCCAGGTTTGATTATTGTTAAGAGCCCCTATTTCATATTTCATTGCTTGGACCCATCGAGGATCTTTAGAAGAAGCCATATAGTTTCTTGGTTCACTTTCAGATGAGAGTGACAAAATGTATGCTTGATGGCTAGGTGAGATTTTGGAAAGAGACATACACTGTTTAATAGGGTATTGACAAGACACAAAGTTAGATTCACAAATGTAATATTTGAGATGGACAGGAGTTTGTGATATTCTACTGGATTTTCTAGTTGGCTCAAGAGAAGTAGAATTAGTTGTGTCACAATGAATGGAGGAAGAGGGAATATCGGGTAAGGCACTAGATGTAGGCACGGGATTTGACACAGATTCAACACCTGAAGAATCAATATTAGAGATAGATTCATCATCTGATTCATTTGAAACTTCAGTGTTAAGAAACAAATGAGTAGGGACAGACTCTTTTTCAGCATTGTTGGTTTTGGAATGATCTATATAGATTTCTATGTGAACATTTATGTCTGATGATTCAAAAAAGGGAAATGTCATATCAAAGAATTTAACATTTCTGGACACAAATATGTCATGAGTGGAAATATCTAAGAGTATGAAACCTTTCATACCTGCCTTGTATCCCAAGAAAGAACATTTTCTAGCTCTTGAATCAAAGTTGTGTCTATTAGTGGGAAGTGTAAAAGCATAACCTAAGAAACCAAACACCTTCAAGGAACTTAAATCATTTAAAGTGCCATACATGACTTCAAAAGAGGATTTGTTGCTTAGTAGTTTTGTAGGAATTCTATTCATCAAATACACTGCATGAGTCACAGCATAGGACCAGAACTTCCTTTTCAAGTTTGATTGAAACATGAGGGCACGAATGATGTTGAGTATGTGTTGATGGCGCCTTTCAACTCTCCCATTTTGTTGGGGTGTATACACACAGCTTCTTTGATGTAAAATGCCCTTCGAAGCATAAAATTTAGGCATTAACAATTCAATGCCATTGTCACTACGAATGACTTTGATCTTTTTGCTGAATTGAGTTTCAACCTTGTTGACAAACTCTATTATCTTTTCTCCAACTTCCATCTTAGATTTTAACATTACAACCTAAACATTTCGACTATGATCATCTAAGATAGTAAGGAAATACTTAAATCCATGAACAAAAACTGTGTTAAGAGGACCCCATATGTCAATATGTATCAAATCAAAAGGATTACAAGCATTATTATTGCTAATAGAAAAAAGCAAGCGCTTTTGTCTAGCTTGTTGACACACATCACAAGCTTTATGTATACTAGCTGGAATGTAACTGTATTTAGTGCTAATACAATGCATCCTATCGTGTGATAGATGCCCTAATCTTAAATGCCAAAGGATAGCAGCAGCGGTTTCTTCATGCCTCTTACTTGTGAATTTGCTTGATACAAAACCTTCATTTCTAGTGGTAGGAGATGTGTCTTTCTTTAGACTCAAGTAATACAGTCCATCCAGTTCACTAGCTAAACCAATCCTCTTCAAATTCTTCCTTGGTTGTATAATGCATCTATTAGTTTCAAAAAAAAGATTGTAATCTTACTATTTACACAACTTTGAAACATAACTCAGATTCACTTCAAACTTTGGCAGATATAATACACCATGAATGATAAGGTCTTTGAATATTATAACATCTCCACATATATAAGTGGTTATAGAATCTCCATTTGGTAAATTCACCACAATTGGATCAATCTTATCATGCTTTAGGAACCAGTCTAAATTATTGCATATATGGTGTGTAGCACCTGCACCTAATATCCATTTAGCACCACTACTAATATTGAAACTAGCAATATAAGGTTTACCTCCCTTTGCCATGTTCACTGATGCTGAAGATGTATGCTTCTCGAGTAGCATCATCAAATTGTTGTATTGCTCCTTTGTTAAGGTCATGTTTGCTTCATCATTGGAAGATCCAACTGCCACATTTGCTTCAACTTGATTGACTTGTGGTGAAGATCCTCTGCCAAGATTAGGAGGATAACCATGCTTTTTGTAGCAATTGTCCACAATATGCCCATTTTTACCACAGTGTGTACAAACTTTGAAATTGCCTCTCCTCTGCCATTGCCATTGCCATTTCCACTGTTTCCTCCTTTGCCATATCCACTATTTCCTCTACCTCTTCCAAATTGCTTAGTGCTATCAACAACATTCACCATTCCAATTCCATCTTTAGGGGTATTGCTCCCAGACAAAATAGTTCCAGCTCCACAATTTTTCCTTTCTTGCTGAAGCACCATAGAGAACACCTTATTGATTTGAGGTAAAGGATCCATAAGTAGCACTTGGGAAACAACTCCATGGAACTCTTCATTCAAGCCAATCAAGAACTGAATTATACGATCTTCAGCTCTAAAGCTTCTACTATTCCTCATGGCAAGGCGTGCACAAGTCACAGGACATGTACAATTTGGCATTGGCCTATATTGATCAAGTTCCTCCCATAAGCTCCTCAACTCAGTTAAATAATCAGAGATTTTCTTGCTTCCTTGCTTTAGGTTTCAAGTCTCTTGATATAGTTGTGCAACACGAATCTTGTCTCCTGTCATAAACCGATCCCTGAGATCGTTCCACACATCCACAACATTTTCAATGAACACCACACTTTGAGCTATGGAAGGTGTTATTAGGGATGGCAAGAAGACCCAAACCCGCGGGCCCCACCCGCACCCGAACCCAAGTCCACGGGTGAAAACCCGAGTTGACTGGGTTTGGGTTCGGGTGCCACTCGATATTTCGGGTGCGGGTTTGGGTAGTGTTAAACCCACACCCGAAACCCGAAATCACACCTGTTTATTTATATATATATATATATAATATATTAAAAATTATATATATTATATATATTAATTATATTATATTATCTATATATATATATATAATATATTAAAAATTATATATATTATATATATTAATTATATTATATATATATATATTATATATATATATATAATATATATATATATATTGTGGATAAATGTAGAAAAATGTATTTTATGTATTTTGTTGCGGGTTCGGGTTTGGGTGAAAAAACCCGAACCCAACGGGTGTGGGCGTGGGTGTTATTTTGCCACCCGAATAGCCTTTGGGTTTGGGTTCGGGTGCATCTCTGCCATGCAACAAGATTGTTGCATCTCTCCATGCAACATAATTAAGATCGTTGCAATCAGGTACTTCAATTGTTCCATCAACAAACTGAAATTTATTCTTCATGGCCAACGCTCTTCTCATATTCATTGACCACGCATGATAGTTTTCTCCAGATAAAGCTGGTGTAACACAGATAGTTGCAGGATTTTCAGATGGATGAATGTAGTATGGATCAAGTTGATCCTGTATTTGTTTGTTGCTGTTCTTTCTCCCAGCCATCGTAAAGAATCAAGGACAAGAAGAAACAATATGATGAATCAAGAATCAGTGGAAAAAGTGTTGATCGATACAAATCAAAATGATCAACACGAAATAAACGAATCAATGATCGAAGCACAAACTTCAAAATTGAGTGTAGCGGAAACAGAACAGGTTTAACCTGCTCTGATACCATCTAAGAAGGTATACATCTCCATTGATGGAGAAGAATCAACACATGAAAGTGAAAAAGAGAAAGAGAGAAGAAGAAGAAGAACTTGATTCATTGATTGGTAAAGTTAGTTATAATCTACAGTTATATATCAACACACACGTAACTAAGTAAAACAGAATTGAAGGGTTTCTAATCCAATGCATGAGGATGCATGGTAACATGGTAAACACACACCAACGGTAGGCTATGTGGTTGAATCATTTTCATGCAGCTTGTTACGTGACTCTTCTATAATTAATAAATATTACTTTATTCCGTAAAAGGTAATTTCTAAGCAAAAAATAATAATTTTTAAACAAAAAAAGATATTTTTAAATACATGTACTTTATTTTAGCAGTCTAAAATTCTTCAGTTTCCTTTTCGAGAGAAGGATCCATTGATAAAGTCTTTATCAAATTAATTTTTTTTGTTGTTTTTCAACACTTCATTGTCTAAGTCTCCCTATAATAAACACCATGATCATGATATTATTATTTTTTATAATATATGACTTTATTTTTCTTTTAAATAAAAACCAGAATACATAAAATGTTTTTAAATTGTATTTATCGTTTACGTAATATATGAATCTGTAAATGAATACACGATTTGTGACATGCGTGATACGCGGATGTAGATTATTTTTATTTGTTATTTAATTTAAGTTTTTACAATTGAATTATAAACAGTGTACACCATAATGATCCGTAGACATTGTTCAAGTATGTCATTGTCCTCACCAATACTTCTCGTATTTCCTCTTTCTCAACCTGTTAAAATAAGCATGGCTCAGAGCAGTATAAGAGTTAAAATAGAAAAAAAAAACATAAATTTAAAAATAGTTCACATTAAAAGGTTAAGTTGTTACCTCATCCCATGAAAAAAAATTTTCTATCATGATTGAAAAGAAATCAACAAAGCTGTTAAGTGTCTGTTTGTTTTAGCTTTTAAAAACAAGATTATTTCATTGTATTTTTAAAATAGATTTTATAAAATCATTTTTCAAAAAAAATGAAACTGTTTGTATATTTTTTTTCTAAATTGAAAGACTTATTCTAATAACCTATAACATAAGCATACATTATTGAAGACTGAAACATTGCGAAATCGCAATTTTTTTAAATGAACATCTATTTGGAATCACTTCATAATTAAGTTGTTTTCTATAACTTTTTATATTAAAAAAAAGTTTAGCTAAAATGATTAAACATCTAAAATTACATTTTAAGAATAACTATTCAAACTAAATTTTTACTTGAACCTTTTAATAAAAGCCAAAACAAACGGGCCATAAAAATAATTTTTACACAAAATTAAGTTAAACTATAAAAATAATTTTTAATAAAAGCCAAAACAAACGGTTCATAAATCCAATGACTCGAATTGTTTTTTTTTCCAATTTAAAAATAAGCCATAACAAAACAAATAAAAAGATCAAATTGTTAAACACTATGGTTGAAAAAATTTGTTGAAGGAAAAAGAGATCGATAGCTTACCTGAACAAACGAAATTGAGCCATGAGAATCCTCGAAAGTAATGAGAATTGAACTTTTGAAGGCAGTCAAGTCGATCAACATATATATTAGAAACAAACACTTGTTGTTGGAAACACTGCTCAATTGCCCTACAAATTTTATTTACATCTTCTCGTTCCACGTTTCCGTTGCAAATTCCTTGAATGAGAATGCCTATACAAGATTAAACTGATTATTTTGAAAATAAAAGAAAATTTTATGTGTTCCAAATTTCTATTCCTCATGAGAAACAAAAAATAAATTTGCTCATGTTTCTCAATTGTTTCAGCAACTAAAAACTGTAGACAATCACAAAACTCACATTGTAACACGCTTCATTAATATTTATCACAGGCTCTTATATCCTAACAACTATATCTCGGCATGCATATCTTTTTCTGTTCATAGTAATATTTTTCTCAGCATTTCATGAAAGAATTAAGTATAGAATTTAGTTTCACAACAGTTCATGCAACTGCATGTTTATTGTGAAGCTTTGTGAGCGTGCACTTAACTGAATCATAATCCTTAACACCATTCAACAAATTTGTAGAACATACAACATAATCCTAAGAATTATGTATAATACAAATTATCTGAATTTGGAATGAACAAAATTTGGAGGACAATCAACATAATCCTCAACAACATAAATGACTCATCACAACCATTTACACTTCTTCTTATGATCCATCACATTCTCATATACTCTTTCAGAATTATGATATACAACTATTAAGCGCCTAGAACTTTCAGAGAAAATTTGGAAAAACTTTTTGTAAAAGAAGATTGAATCCTCCTTTACTATAACTTTCAATTTATCAGGCAACATCACTTCAGGATAAATTTATAGCTGAAAATCATTTTAAATATTACTTTATTCAGTAAAAGATAATTTCTAAGGAAAAATAACTATATATTTTTAAACAAAAAAAAAGATAATTTTTAATACATGTACTTTATTATAGCTGTCTAAAATTCTCCAGTGTACCTTTTGAGAGATGGATCTATTGATAGAGTCTTAATCAAATTATTTTTTTTGTTTTTGAACACATCATTATTAAGTCCCCCGATAATAAAAAACAAGATTATGACACAGTTTTTTTAATTATATATGACATTGTTTTTCTTATAAATAAAAACTAGAATACATTGTATGTTTTTAAAGTGTATTTTTAGTTTGCGTAATATATGAATGTGTAATTGAATACACGATTTGTGACCCGCACAATGCGCGGATGTAGATTATTTTTGTTTGTTATGTATTGTAAGTTTTTACAATTGAATTATAAACATTGTACACCGCAATGATCCGTAGACATTGTTCAAGTATAGCATTGGCCTCACCAATACTTGTTATGTTTCCTCTTTTTCAACCTGTTAATATTAGCATGGGTCAGAACAATATAAGAGTTAAAAAAGAAATAAAAACATAAATTCCAAAATAGTTCAAATTAAAAGGTTAAATTGTTGCCTCATCTCATGAAAAAAAATTTCTTTCATGACAAAAAAGAAATTAAACAAAGGTGTTAAGTGTCTGTTTGTTTTAGCTTTAAAAAACAGGATTATTTCTTTGAATTTTCAAAATAAGTTTTATTAAATCATTTTTTGAAAAAATGTAGTTGTTTTTATATTTGTTATTTTCCAAATTGAAATACTTAATCTAATATCTTATAACATAAGTATACATTATTGAAGACCGAAACATTGCCGAAATAGTATTTTAAAAATCATTTTAATGAACATCTACTTGATATAACTTAAAAATTAAGTCTTTTTTAAACTTTTTATATTCAAAAAAAATTTCACTAAAATGATGAAACATCTAAAATTACATTTTAAGAATAACTATTCAAACTAAATTTTTACTTGAGCCTTTTACAAAAAGTTTCTTTGTAAATTATTTTTACACAAAATTATGTTCAACTATGAAAATAATTTTTAATAAAAGCCAAAACAAACCGGCCATAAATCCAATGACTCGAATTGGTTTTTTCCAATTTAAAAATAAGCCATAACAAAACAAATAAAAAGATCAAATTGTTAAAAACTATTGTTGAAAAAAATTTGTTGAACAAATGATATTGTGCCATGTCAATCCTCGAAAGTAATGAGAACTGAACTTTTGGAGGCAATCAAGTCGATCAACATATATTTTAGAAACAAACACTTGTTGTTGGAAACACTGCTCAATTGCCCTACAAATTTTATTTACATCTTCTCGTTCCACGTTTCCGTTGCAAATTCCTTGAATGAGAATGCCTATACAAGATTAAACTGATTATTTTGAAAATAAAAGAAAATTTTATGTGTTCCAAATTTCTATTCCTCATGAGAAACAAAAAATAAATTTGCTCATGTTTCTCAATTGTTTCAGCAACTAAAAACTGTAGACAATCACAAAACTCACATTGTAACACGCTTCATTAATATTTATCACAAGCTCTTATATCCTAACAACTATATCTCGGCATGCATATCTTTTTCTGTTCATAGTAATATTTTTCTCAGCATTTCATGAAAGAATTAAGTATAGAATTTAGTTTCACAACAGTTCATGCAACTGCATGTTTATTGTGAAGCTTTGTGAGCGTGCACTTAACTGAATCATGATCCTTAACACCATTCAACAATATTGTAGAACATACAACATAATCCTAAGAATTATGTATAATACAAATTATCTGAATTTGGAATGAACAAAATTTGGAGGACAATCAACATAATCCTCAACAACATAAATGACTCATCACAACCATTTACACTTCTTCTTATGATCCATCACATTCTCATATACTCTTTCAGAATTATGATATACAACTATTAAGCGCCTAGAACTTTCAGAGAAAATTTGGAAAAACTTTTTGTAAAAGAAGATTGAATCCTCCTTTACTATAACTTTCAATTTATCAGGCAACATCACTTCAGGATAAATTTATAGCTGAAAATCATTTTAAATATTACTTTATTCAGTAAAAGATAATTTCTAAGGAAAAATAACTATATATTTTTAAACAAAAAAAAAGATAATTTTTAATACATGTACTTTATTATAGCTGTCTAAAATTCTCCAGTGTACCTTTTGAGAGATGGATCTATTGATAGAGTCTTAATCAAATTATTTTTTTTGTTTTTGAACACATCATTATTAAGTCCCCCGATAATAAAAAACAAGATTATGACACAGTTTTTTTAATTATATATGACATTGTTTTTCTTATAAATAAAAACTAGAATACATTGTATGTTTTTAAAGTGTATTTTTAGTTTGCGTAATATATGAATGTGTAATTGAATACACGATTTGTGACCCGCACAATGCGCGGATGTAGATTATTTTTGTTTGTTATGTATTGTAAGTTTTTACAATTGAATTATAAACATTGTACACCGCAATGATCCGTAGACATTGTTCAAGTATAGCATTGGCCTCACCAATACTTGTTATGTTTCCTCTTTTTCAACCTGTTAATATTAGCATGGGTCAGAACAATATAAGAGTTAAAAAAGAAATAAAAACATAAATTCCAAAATAGTTCAAATAAAAGGTTAAATTGTTGCCTCATCTCATGAAAAAAAATTTCTTTCATGACAAAAAAGAAATTAAACAAAGGTGTTAAGTGTCTGTTTGTTTTAGCTTTAAAAAACAGGATTATTTCTTTGAATTTTCAAAATAAGTTTTATTAAATCATTTTTTGAAAAAATGTAGTTGTTTTTATATTTGTTATTTTCCAAATTGAAATACTTAATCTAATATCCTATAACATAAGTATACATTATTGAAGACCGAAACATTGCTGAAATAGTATTTTAAAAATCATTTTAATGAACATCTACTTGATATAACTTAAAAATTAAGTCTTTTTTAAACTTTTTATATTCAAAAAAAATTTCACTAAAATGATGAAACATCTAAAATTACATTTTAAGAATAACTATTCAAACTAAATTTTTACTTGATCCTTTTACAAAAAGTTTCTTTGTAAATTATTTTTACACGAAATTATGTTCAACTATGAAAATAATTTTTAATAAAAGCCAAAACAAACAGGCCATAAATCCAATGACTCGAATTGGTTTTTTCCAATTTAAAAATAAGCCATAACAAAACAAATAAAAAGATCAAATTGTTAAAAACTATTGTTGAAAAAAATTTGTTGAACAAACGAAATTGAGCCATGTCAATCCTCGAAAGTAATGAGAACTGGACTTTTGGAGGCAATCAAGTCGATCAACATATATTTTAGAAACAAACACTTGTTGTTGGAAACACTGCTCAATTGCCCTACAAATTTTATTTACATCTTCTCGTTCCACGTTTCCGTTGCAAATTCCTTGAATGAGAATGCCTATACAAGATTAAACTGATTATTTTGAAAATAAAAGAAAATTTTATGTGTTCCAAATTTCTATTCCTCATGAGAAACAAAAAATAAATTTGCTCATGTTTCTCAATTGTTTCAGCAACTAAAAACTGTAGACAATCACAAAACTCACATTGTAACACGCTTCATTAATATTTATCACAGGCTCTTATATCCTAACAACTATATCTCGGCATGCATATCTTTTTCTGTTCATAGTAATATTTTTCTCAGCATTTCATGAAAGAATTAAGTATAGAATTTAGTTTCACAACAGTTCATGCAACTGCATGTTTATTGTGAAGCTTTGTGAGCGTGCACTTAACTGAATCATAATCCTTAACACCATTCAACAAATTTGTAGAACATACAACATAATCCTAAGAATTATGTATAATACAAATTATCTGAATTTGGAATGAACAAAATTTGGAGGACAATCAACATAATCCTCAACAACATAAATGACTCATCACAACCATTTACACTTCTTCTTATGATCCATCACATTCTCATATACTCTTTCAGAATTATGATATACAACTATTAAGCGCCTAGAACTTTCAGAGAAAATTTGGAAAAACTTTTTGTAAAAGAAGATTGAATCCTCCTTTACTATAACTTTCAATTTATCAGGCAACATCACTTCAGGATAAATTTATAGCTGAAAATCATTTTAAATATTACTTTATTCAGTAAAAGATAATTTCTAAGGAAAAATAACTATATATTTTTAAACAAAAAAAAAGATAATTTTTAATACATGTACTTTATTATAGCTGTCTAAAATTCTCCAGTGTACCTTTTGAGAGATGGATCTATTGATAGAGTCTTAATCAAATTATTTTTTTTGTTTTTGAACACATCATTATTAAGTCTCCCGATAATAAAAAACAAGATTATGACACAGTTTTTTTAATTATATATGACATTGTTTTTCTTATAAATAAAAACTAGAATACATTGTATGTTTTTAAAGTGTATTTTTAGTTTGCGTAATATATGAATGTGTAATTGAATACACGATTTGTGACCCGCACAATGCGCGGATGTAGATTATTTTTGTTTGTTATGTATTGTAAGTTTTTACAATTGAATTATAAACATTGTCCACCGCAATGATCCGTAGACATTGTTCAAGTATAGCATTGGCCTCACCAATACTTGTTATGTTTCCTCTTTTTCAACCTGTTAATATTAGCATGGGTCAGAACAATATAAGAGTTAAAAAAGAAATAAAAACAGAAATTCCAAAATAGTTCAAAGAAAAGGTTAAATTGTTGCCTCATCTCATGAAAAAAAAATTCTTTCATGACAAAAAAGAAATTAAACAAAGGTGTTAAGTGTCTGTTTGTTTTAGCTTTAAAAAACAGGATTATTTCTTTGAATTTTCAAAATAAGTTTTATTAAATCATTTTTTGAAAAAATGTAGTTGTTTTTATATTTGTTTTTTTCCAAATTGAAATACTTAATCTAATATCCTATAACATAAGTATACATTATTGAAGACCGAAACATTGCTGAAATAGTATTTTAAAAATCATTTTAATGAACATCTACATGATATAACTTAAAAATTAAGTCTTTTTTAAACTTTTTATATTCAAAAAAAATTTCAGTAAAATGATGAAACATCTAAAATTACATTTTAAGAATAACTATTCAAACTAAATTTTTACTTGAACCTTTTACAAAAAGTTTCTTTGTAAATTATTTTTACACGAAATTATGTTCAACTATGAAAATAATTTTTAATAAAAGCCAAAACAAACAGGCCATAAATCCAATGACTCGAATTGGTTTTTTCCAATTTAAAAATAAGCCATAACAAAACAAATAAAAAGATCAAATTGTTAAAAACTATTGTTGAAAAAAACTTGTTGAACAAACGAAATTGAGCCATGTCAATCCTCGAAAGTAATGAGAACTGGACTTTTGGAGGCAATCAAGTCGATCAACATATATTTTAGAAACAAACACTTGTTGTTGGAAACACTGCTCAATTGCCCTACAAATTTTATTTACATCTTCTCGTTCCACGTTTCCGTTGCAAATTCCTTGAATGAGAATGCCTATACAAGATTAAACTGATTATTTTGAAAATAAAAGAAAATTTTATGTGTTCCAAATTTCTATTCCTCATGAGAAACAAAAAATAAATTTGCTCATGTTTCTCAATTGTTTCAGCAACTAAAAACTGTAGACAATCACAAAACTCACATTGTAACACGCTTCATTAATATTTATCACAGGCTCTTATATCCTAACAACTATATCTCGGCATGCATATCTTTTTCTGTTCATAGTAATATTTTTCTCAGCATTTCATGAAAGAATTAAGTATAGAATTTAGTTTCACAACAGTTCATGCAACTGCATGTTTATTGTGAAGCTTTGTGAGCGTGCACTTAACTGAATCATAATCCTTAACACCATTCAACAAATTTGTAGAACATAGAACATAATCCTAAGAATTATGTATAATACAAATTATCTGAATTTGGAATGAACAAAATTTGGAGGACAATCAACATAATCCTCAACAACATAAATGACTCATCACAACCATTTACACTTCTTCTTATGATCCATCACATTCTCATATACTCTTTCAGAATTATGATATACAACTATTAAGCGCCTAGAACTTTCAGAGAAAATTTGGAAAAACTTTTTGTAAAAGAAGATTGAATTCTCCTTTACTATAACTTTCAATTTATCAGGCAACATCACTTCAGGATAAATTTATAGCTGAAAATCATTTTAAATATTACTTTATTCAGTAAAAGATAATTTCTAAGGAAAAATAACTATATATTTTTAAACAAAAAAAAAGATAATTTTTAATACATGTACTTTATTATAGCTGTCTAAAATTCTCCAGTGTACCTTTTGAGAGATGGATCTATTGATAGAGTCTTAATCAAATTATTTTTTTTGTTTTTGAACACATCATTATTAAGTCCCCCGATAATAAAAAACAAGATTATGACACAGTTTTTTTAATTATATATGACATTGTTTTTCTTATAAATAAAAACTAGAATACATTGTATGTTTTTAAAGTGTATTTTTAGTTTGCGTAATATATGAATGTGTAATTGAATACACGATTTGTGACCCGCACAATGCGCGGATGTAGATTATTTTTGTTTGTTATGTATTGTAAGTTTTTACAATTGAATTATAAACATTGTACACCGCAATGATCCGTAGACATTGTTCAAGTATAGCATTGGCCTCACCAATACTTGTTATGTTTCCTCTTTTTCAACCTGTTAATATTAGCATGGGTCAGAACAATATAAGAGTTAAAAAAGAAATAAAAACATAAATTCCAAAATAGTTCAAATTAAAAGGTTAAATTGTTGCCTCATCTCATGAAAAAAAATTTCTTTCATGACAAAAAAGAAATTAAACAAAGGTGTTAAGTGTCTGTTTGTTTTAGCTTTAAAAAACAGGATTATTTCTTTGAATTTTCAAAATAAGTTTTATTAAATCATTTTTTGAAAAAATGTAGTTGTTTTTATATTTGTTATTTTCCAAATTGAAATACTTAATCTAATATCTTATAACATAAGTATACATTATTGAAGACCGAAACATTGCCGAAATAGTATTTTAAAAATCATTTTAATGAACATCTACTTGATATAACTTAAAAATTAAGTCTTTTTTAAACTTTTTATATTCAAAAAAAATTTCACTAAAATGATGAAACATCTAAAATTACATTTTAAGAATAACTATTCAAACTAAATTTTTACTTGAGCCTTTTACAAAAAGTTTCTTTGTAAATTATTTTTACACAAAATTATGTTCAACTATGAAAATAATTTTTAATAAAAGCCAAAACAAACCGGCCATAAATCCAATGACTCGAATTGGTTTTTTCCAATTTAAAAATAAGCCATAACAAAACAAATAAAAAGATCAAATTGTTAAAAACTATTGTTGAAAAAAATTTGTTGAACAAACGAAATTGTGCCATGTCAATCCTCGAAAGTAATGAGAACTGAACTTTTGGAGGCAATCAAGTCGATCAACATATATTTTAGAAACAAACACTTGTTGTTGGAAACACTGCTCAATTGCCCTACAAATTTTATTTACATCTTCTCGTTCCACGTTTCCGTTGCAAATTCCTTGAATGAGAATGCCTATACAAGATTAAACTGATTATTTTGAAAATAAAAGAAAATTTTATGTGTTCCAAATTTCTATTCCTCATGAGAAACAAAAAATAAATTTGCTCATGTTTCTCAATTGTTTCAGCAACTAAAAACTGTAGACAATCACAAAACTCACATTGTAACACGCTTCATTAATATTTATCACAAGCTCTTATATCCTAACAACTATATCTCGACATGCATATCTTTTTCTGTTCATAGTAATATTTTTCTCAGCATTTCATGAAAGAATTAAGTATAGAATTTAGTTTCACAACAGTTCATGCAACTGCATGTTTATTGTGAAGCTTTGTGAGCGTGCACTTAACTGAATCATAATCCTTAACACCATTCAACAATTTTGTAGAACATACAACATAATCCTAAGAATTATGTATAATACAAATTATCTGAATTTGGAATGAACAAAATTTGGAGGACAATCAACATAATCCTCAACAACATAAATGACTCATCACAACCATTTACACTTCTTCTTATGATCCATCACATTCTCATATACTCTTTCAGAATTATGATATACAACTATTAAGCGCCTAGAACTTTCAGAGAAAATTTGGAAAAACTTTTTGTAAAAGAAGATTGAATCCTCCTTTACTATAACTTTCAATTTATCAGGCAACATCACTTCTGGATAAATTTATAGCTGAAAATCATTTTAAATATTACTTTATTCAGTAAAAGATAATTTCTAAGGAAAAATAACTATATATTTTTAAACAAAAAAAAAGATAATTTTTAATACATGTACTTTATTATAGCTGTCTAAAATTCTCCAGTGTACCTTTTGAGAGATGGATCTATTGATAGAGTCTTAATCAAATTATTTTTTTTGTTTTTGAACACATCATTATTAAGTCTCCCGATAATAAAAAACAAGATTATGACACAGTTTTTTTAATTATATATGACATTGTTTTTCTTATAAATAAAAACTAGAATACATTGTATGTTTTTAAAGTGTATTTTTAGTTTGCGTAATATATGAATGTGTAATTGAATACACGATTTGTGACCCGCACAATGCGCGGATGTAGATTATTTTTGTTTGTTATGTATTGTAAGTTTTTACAATTGAATTATAAACATTGTACACCGCAATGATCCGTAGACATTGTTCAAGTATAGCATTGGCCTCACCAATACTTGTTATGTTTCCTCTTTTTCAACCTGTTAATATTAGCATGGGTCAGAACAATATAAGAGTTAAAAAAGAAATAAAAACAGAAATTCCAAAATAGTTCAAATAAAAGGTTAAATTGTTGCCTCATCTCATGAAAAAAAATTTCTTTCATGACAAAAAAGAAATTAAACAAAGGTGTTAAGTGTCTGTTTGTTTTAGCTTTAAAAAACAGGATTATTTCTTTGAATTTTCAAAATAAGTTTTATTAAATCATTTTTTGAAAAAATGTAGTTGTTTTTATATTTGTTTTTTTCCAAATTGAAATACTTAATCTAATATCCTATAACATAAGTATACATTATTGAAGACCGAAACATTGCTGAAATAGTATTTTAAAAATCATTTTAATGAACATCTACTTGATATAACTTAAAAATTAAGTCTTTTTTAAACTTTTTATATTCAAAAAAAATTTCAGTAAAATGATGAAACATCTAAAATTACATTTTAAGAATAACTATTCAAACTAAATTTTTACTTGAACCTTTTACAAAAAGTTTCTTTGTAAATTATTTTTACACGAAATTATGTTCAACTATGAAAATAATTTTTAATAAAAGCCAAAACAAACAGGCCATAAATCCAATGACTCGAATTGGTTTTTTCCAATTTAAAAATAAGCCATAACAAAACAAATAAAAAGATCAAATTGTTAAAAACTATTGTTGAAAAAAACTTGTTGAACAAACGAAATTGAGCCATGTCAATCCTCGAAAGTAATGAGAACTGGACTTTTGGAGGCAATCAAGTCGATCAACATATATTTTAGAAACAAACACTTGTTGTTGGAAACACTGCTCAATTGCCCTACAAATTTTATTTACATCTTCTCGTTCCACGTTTCCGTTGCAAATTCCTTGAATGAGAATGCCTATACAAGATTAAACTGATTATTTTGAAAATAAAAGAAAATTTTATGTGTTCCAAATTTCTATTCCTCATGAGAAACAAAAAATAAATTTGCTCATGTTTCTCAATTGTTTCAGCAACTAAAAACTGTAGACAATCACAAAACTCACATTGTAACACGCTTCATTAATATTTATCACAAGCTCTTATATCCTAACAACTATATCTCGGCATGCATATCTTTTTCTGTTCATAGTAATATTTTTCTCCTTCCATTTCCAAACGTGATTAGTTCTAATGACAAATAGTAAATATAATTATAATTTATAAGTGGATTACGTTTCAACGAGTTTTTTTTGAGTAAAATTAGTCATATCCTCAAAGGACAAAGTTTTTAGATGATTCGACACACAATACAAATATATGCAATGTTTTCTATTGACATGGGCATATACGCAGGGCACTCACATACATACTTTAAAATAGAAGATGCCCACATACATGCTTCAAAACGGCATGCCATGAAAAAATTTAGTTTCACTACAGTCCATGTAACTGCATGTTTATTATGAAGTGTTGTGAGCATGCACTTAACAGAATCATAATCCTTAACACCATTCAAACAAATTTGTAGAACATACAACATAATCCTAAGTATTATGTATTATTCAAATGATCTGAATTTAGAATTAAAAAAATTTGGAGGACATTTAACATAATTTTCAACAACATAAATGATTCATCACCACGATTTACACTTCTTCTTATTATTCACCATTGTCTCATATACTCTTTCAGAATTCTGATGTACAACAATTAAGCGCCTACAACTTGCAGAGGAAATTTGGAAAAACTTTTTGTAAAAGAGGATTGAATCCTCCTTTACTATAACTTTCAATTTATTAGGAAACATCACGTCAGTATGAAATTGCGGCTGAAAATCATTTTAGATATTACTTTATTCCGTAAAACGTAATTTCTAAGCAAAAAATAACAATCACAAAACTCACATTGTAACACGATTCATTAATATTTATCACAGGCTCTTAAATCCTAACAGTTATATCTCGGCATGCATATCTTTTTCCGTTCATATGAATATATTTCTTAGCTGTTCATGAAAGAATTAAGTGTAGAATTTAGTTTCACAGCAGTTCATGCAACTGCATGTTCATTATGAAGTTTTGTGAGCTTGCACTCAACTGAATCATAATCCTTAACACCACTCAACAAATTTATAGAACATACAACATAATCCTAAGAACTATGTATAATTCAAATGATCTGAATTTGGAATGAACAAAATTTGGAGGACAATCAACATAATCCTCAACAACATAAATGACTCATCACAACCGTTTACACTTCTTCTTATGATCCATCACAGTCTCATATACTCTTTCAGAATTATGATATACAACTATTAAGCGCCTACAACATTCAGAGAAAATTTGGAAAAACTTTTTGTAAATGAAGATTGAATCCTCCTTTACTTTCAATATATCAGGCAACATCACTTCAGGATGAATTTGTAGCTGAAAATCATTTTAAATATTACTTTATTTAATAAAAGATAATTTCTAAGCAAAAAATAACTATTTCTAAACAAAAAAAAAAGATAATTTTTTATACTTGTGCTTTATTATAGCTGTCCAAATTAATAAAGTCTTTATTATAGCTGTCTCTTTTGAGAGATGGATCTATTGATAAAGTCTTTATCAAATTAATTTTTTTGTTTTTGAACACTTCACTGTCTATGTCTCTTGATAATAAAAAACAAGATTATGACACAGTTTTTTTTATTATATATGACATTGTTTTTCTTATAAATAAAAACTAGAATACATTGTATGTTTTTAAAGTGTATTTATAGTTTGCATAATATATGAATCTGTAAATGAATACCCGATTTGTGACCAGCACAATGCGCGAATGTAGATTATTTTTATTTGTTACGTATTGTAAGTTTTTACAATTGAATTATAAACATTGTACACCGCAATGATCCGTAGACGTTGTTCAAGTATAACATTGGCCTCACCAATACTTCTTATGTTTCCTCTTTTTCAACCTGTTAAAATAAGCATGGGTTAGAACAAAATAATTAAGTATTGTGACACGCTTCATTAATATTTATCTCAGGTTCTTAAATCCTAACAACTATATCACGACATGCATATCTTTTTCCATTCATAGTAATATTTTTCTCCTTCCATTTCAAAAAGTGACTAGTTCTAATGAAAAATTATAAATATAATTATAATTCGTAAGTGGATTACGTTTCAACGAGTTTTTTTGAGTAAAATTTGTCATATCCTCAAAGGACAAAGTTTTTAGATGATTCGACACACAATACAAAAAATATGCATTTTTTCTATTAGCATGGGCATATCACCAGGCACTCATATACATACTTTAAATTAAACAGAAGATGCCCATATACATGCTTCATAACGACAAGCCATGAAAGAATTAAGTATAGAATTTAGTTTCACAGCAGTTCATGCAACTGCATCTTTATTGTGAAGCTTTGTTAGCGTTCACTTAACTGAATCATAATCCTTCACACCATTCAACAAATTTGTAGAACATACAACATAATCCTAAGAATCATTTATTATAAAAATGATCTGAACTTAGAATTAACAAATTTTGAAGGACATTCAACATGATCCTCAACAACATAAATGATTATTCACCACCATTTACACTTCTTCTTATAGTCCATCACAGTCTCATATACTCCTTCAGAATTCAGATATACAACCATTAAGCTCCTACAACTTGTAGAGGAAATTTGGAAAAACTTTTTGTAAAAGAAGATTGAATCCTCCTTTACTATAAGTTTCTATTTATTAGGCAACATCATTTCAGGATGAATTTGTATCTGAAAATCGTATTAAATATTACATTATTCAATAAAAGATAATTTCTATGCAAAAAATAACAATTTTTAAACAAAAAAAAAGATAATTTTAAATACATGTACTTTATTATAGCTGTCTAAATTCTCCAGTTTCCTTTTTGAAAGAAGGATCCATTGATAAAGTCTTTATCAAATTAATTTTTTTTGTTGATTTTGAACACTCCATTGTCTAAGTCTCCTTATAATAAACACCCTGATTATGACACTGTTTTTTTATAATATATGACATTGTTTATCTTATAAATAAAAACTTGAATACATTGTATGTTTTTAAAGTGTATTTATAGTTTGCGTAATATATGAATGTGTAAATGAATATACGATTTGTGACCCGCGTAATGCGCCGATGTAGATTATTTTATTTGTTATGTATTGTAAGTTTTTAGAATTAAATTATGAACATTGTACACCACAATGATCCGTAGACATTGTTCAAGTATAACACTGTCCTCACCAATACTTCGTATGTTTCCTCTTTTTTAACCTGTTAAAATAAGCATGGGTTGAGAACAATATAAGAGTTAAAATAGAAAAAAACATAAATTCCAAAATAGTTCACATTAAAAAGTTAAGTTGTTACCTCATCTCATGAAAAAATGTTTTTCTTTCATGACTAAAAAGAAATTCAATAAAGGTGTTAAGGGTCTGTTTGTTTTAGCTTTAAAACACATGATTGTTTCTTTGAGTTTTCAAAAATAAATTTTATTAAATCATTTTTTGAAGGAAATGAAGTTTTTTTATATTTGTTTTTTCTAAATTGAAATAATTAATCTAATATCCTATAACATGAGCATACATTATTGAAGACTGAAACATTGCCGAAATCGCAGTTTTTTCAAAAAGTTATATTTTAAAAATCTTTTTAATGAACATCTATATGATATAACTTAAAAATTAAGTCGTTTTTTGAACTTTTGTATTCAAACAAAAATTTCACTAAAATGATGAAACATCTAAAATTACATTTTCAGAATAACTTTTCAAACTAAATTTTTACTTGAACCTTTTACAAAAACTTTCTTTGTAAATTATTTTTACACAAAATTATGTTAAACAATAAAAATAATTTAAAAAAAAAAAGCCAAAACAAACGGGCCATAAATCCAATACTTCGAATTTATTTTTTCCAATTTAAAAATAAGCCATATCAAAACAAATAAAAAGATCAAATTGTTAAAAACTATTGTTGAAAACAAATTTGTTGAACTTACCATCCTTTTGCAAGAATTTTCCCTTAACGGCCAAACCTTCACCAACAGTTGAAGGTTTATGCTGCTTTCGTTTGTTCAAGTCCTTAGAATACAGGGCTGATTGAACTTCTTCAAAGGTCAGGGACTCCCTTCCATACAGGAGAGTTTCTTTGAAGCGAGCATGTGAACGAGGCAAAGCGCACAATAGTAACAGCGCTTGATCTTCATCATCGATCTTCACATCAATATTTTCAAGATCAAGAATCAGCTTGTTGAACATATCCAACTGCTCAGCCAACACTTTGTCTTCAATCATCTTGAATGAATACAAAGCTTGCTTCAGGTATAGTCGATTTACCAGCGATTTGGTCATGTACAAACTTTCAAGTTTCATCCATAACCCTGATGTCGTCATCTCCTTTGATACCTTCCGAAGAACCTTATCACCAAGGCTCAACAAAATTGCGTTGTGTGCTTTCTCGATCATAGTCGTCTTCTCCACTGCCGTTAATTCAGCATTCATGGCTTCCTCTCCCTTTAACGCTTCCAAGCAACCCTGCTGAACCAGTAGGGCTTTCATCTTTAAGCACCACAAACCGAAATCATTCACTCCGATGAACTTTTCAATCTCATACTTAGTTGAAGGCATCTTCTCCACGCTTACCGCACCAATTTGTTGTGAATTCAATGCCAAGAACAAAGTATAAAACAAGGGATGAATAAAGAACAAGGAAGAAGAAGAACAAAGAATTAGTTATAACTGCTATTCTTTTACTTTCTCTTAGAGAACAAGATGACAAGTTTACAAGAATAACAAATAACCTCTCTCACCCTAAATTGGGATTTGCTGTGTTGCAATGATGAGAGACTATTATGTTATTTATAATAAAACCTAACATACTAACTAATGGGCTTTTTCCACAAGGCCCATTACGCAAGCCAACTTAATAAACAAGCTAACTTAACAAATTAGGGTTCAAATACTAAACCTAATTTAACATGCTAACAACCCTAGCATCTTCGACACAAGCATGTGAACAACCTTCAACTTCATGCTTAATCCTGTCGAACCAAGAAGCTACCCTTCGACCATGCTAGAGTTCGATCCAATATCTCACAAAAATCAATTTAAATATTATTTTATTCAATAAAAGATAATTTCTATGCAAAAAATAACATTTTTTAAACAAAAAATAATAATTTTAAATACATGTACTTTATTATAATTGTCCAAAATTCACCAGTTTCCTCTTCGAGAGAAGGATCCATTGATAAAGTCTTTATCAAATTATTATTTTTTTGTTGTTTTTGAACACTTCAATGTCTAAGTCCCCCTATAATAAACACCATGATTATGACACTATTTTTTTATAATATATGACATTGTTTATCTTATAAATAAAAACTTTAATACATTGTATGTTTTTAAAGTGTATTTATAGTTTGCGTAATATATGAATGTATAAATGAATACTCGATTTGTGACCCGCGCAATGCGCGGATGTCGATTATTTTATTTGTTATGTATTATAACTTTTTACAATTGAATTATAAACATTGTACACCGCAATGATCCGTAGACGTTGTTCAAGTATAACATTGTTGTAACACCCCATACATACATTGGCTAGGATATACGTATATGGCGTTAAAATGGTACTCGAAAATCATAAACATAAGCAGCGGAATAGATAATGTATAAATACAAGTACAAAAGCCCAAACTGTCATGGCCAAAATACATGAGTTCCCAACAAGTACTAATACATATCCATGGTACAAAAGATGGAGATACAAAAGATCATAAACTACGACAGAACACATCGCCAAGAAACATCAACTCGAAGCTAAGCTATCTTACCCTTGCCTCGATCCTGCCTCGAACCACCTGTGAAAAGAATAATTGGAATGGGGTGAGATTACTAAATCTCAAGGAGTCTCCCTATCTTACGGGTTCACTCGGTTCTACAAGGAACATGCAATCAGCGGATTCACCGAGAATCCGGGTTACCTCACGGCTAGGTACAAGTACAAACAAGGTACGCCACCATTGGGAGTCCCATAACTATCCAATATGGCCACAAAGATAATCACATAGTCAAAACCACCGTATGCAAAACCGTACCCATGTACGAGGAATCCAGGAGTAAGTTACAGCCCGCTCATTAGGCTACGCAATCCACACCCTCGGTGAGTTACACCCGTACATCACATCAAGAGACTTGCACATGCACACCGCAAGACAAATCGAATTTACTTCCTAAATGGATTCCATCCGAGATGAGTTACAGCGGCAACGTTGCCTAAGTGGCGCCCGACCCCATCTTTGTCTATACGCCGATGTGTTAACGGCTAGTGCAAATACGCCATCTTGATAATACGAGCCCACCGGGCGAAAGCCTAGTGATCTTGCCTACATGGCATCACTAGAGGTGAATCGAAGGTAATATTTCCTACATGGCATTACCTCTCCACCATACCAAGCACGCAGATGTGTTAACGGCTAGTGGAGAAACGCCCTATAAGACCTCCACATGCACATCGCAATGATAGCTCAGGTGTGTAGAACATACCGAGAACGCCAATGTGTTAACGGCTAGTGGAGAAACGCCCTTGAAGACCTCCACATGCACATTGCAACGGTATTTAGTGTTCTATGCGATTTATCCCCTAATAGCCTAGGCCCACTCCAATTCAAGCATACCACAAACACAATCAAGCCACATAGGCAAAGCATCTCCAAACGTTCAACCGGAACGAACGAGAATAACAATGATCACCTCATAACACAACAACAATTGCATATCTCAAATATACATGCATACAAGTAAGATGGTGATCATATCATAGTCTCATACACTTAAAACATGTACCAGCATATCATACAAGTCGAAAGAGGCCTTCGATTCTGATACGAAGCGAAACTGCACTCATATGGGAGAATTATCAATTGTGTATCAGACTAGTTCGCTACAGCGAACTTCTGTTCGCTACAGCGAACTCAAACAAAAGCAAACTTTCTTCAAATCCAGGTCAGTTCGCTACAGCGAACTCCCAACGAAGCCCCGATTCCCTGCAGCGAAGGAAAGTTCGCTACAGCGAATAAATCAATTCAACTCCCAGGTTTATTCGCTACACAGTTCGCTACAGCGAACCATTCGCTACAGCGAATGAAAGTTTGCTGCAGCGAACTCTGCAAAATCAGCAAAAATGCATAACGCATTTGGGGTCCCCAAGCCCCAAATTTCTACATGCAGCCATGGATGATCAAATAACAAGCTGTAGTAAACATACATATACTCATTATTACTAGGATGAAAGGTTAAACATGCAATTTGTAAGATCATTGAACATTTACTCTCAAAAACCCTTAACCCCAAATATGGCATAAACCCCATAGAATACCCCATGGTCTCTATCTATGAGAGTCACCTGACTAAGCTGAAGATGAAGCTGCGAAAATCAGAAGAAGATGAAGGATATTGCTGAATCAAAGGAGCATGCAAGGTAGAAGATGAAGTTGTGATATGGGTCTTCCTCTCCTTCCTTCTTGTTTCACGTTTCTTCCTCCTCTACTCTCCACAATTCTGTTTTATTCACAAAATGGAATGAGTCTCTACCCAAACACTCCCTTAAGCCTTAGTTATTGGATGAAAAGACCAAAACAACCCCCAACTAGATTCTATTTACTATGATGCCACTTAGTTATATCTCAACTAAATGCAATTTCTTATTAGTAAATCTCTTGAAATAAAATTAGGATATTACATTCTCCCCCCCTTAAATAGAATTCGTCCTCGAATTCGAAAACTTACCAGTATAAGTGAGGATACAACCTCCGCATCTCTGATTCGAGCTCCCAAGTTGCTTCGTCAGGACGCGACTCTTCCCACAACACCTTGACAAGAGGTATCTCCTTGCTTCTCAAAGACTTACTAGCATACTCCAGAATACGACACGGTTGCAGTTGGAAAGAAAGATCTGGTTCCACTTCAATCGTATATGGTAGAATAGGATGAAACGAGTCCGGCACAAACTTCCGTAGCTGAGATACGTGGAATACGTCATGCAGTCCTGATAGTGAAGGAGGCAACACTAACTGGTATGCGACTTCACCTATCCGTCTCATGATCTGATAGGGTCCTACGTATCTCGGGCTAAGCTTGCGTGTTTTGAATGGTCCTTTCAACCTCAACCTCGGAGTCACCTTTAAGAATACATGATCTCCTACGTCAAATTCCAAGGGTCTTCTCCGCTTATCCACATAACTCTTCTATCGATCTTGGGCTTGTTTCATCTTGTCTCGGATCATTTTAACCTTCCCCGTGGTTTCTTGAATTATCTCCGGTCCAAGAATTCCTTTCTCACCAACTTCAGACCAACACAACGGTGATCGACACTTCCTTCCATACAAGGCTTCGTATGGGGCCATACCGATAGTCGCATGATAATTGTTGTTATATGCAAATTCTATCAAAGGTAAGTTATCTTTCCAACTTCCACCAATTTCCAAGATACATGCCCTCAGCATATCCTCAATAGTCTGAATAGTCCTTTCTGTTTGTCCATCTGTCTGAGGGTGGTTAGAAGTGCTCAAGTTCGAATTTGTCCCCATCTCTTGATGAAAAGTTTTCCAAAATCGGGAAGTAAACTTCGGATCTCTATCCGACACAATGCTAGAAGGTACACCGTGCAATCTCACAATCTCCACTACAAAAAGACTCGCAAGGTGAGAAACCTTGTGAGTCGTCTTAACCGGTAAGAAATGCGCGGACTTAGTCAAACGGTCCACTATCACCCATATCGAGTCATGGCCACCTAAGGCTCGAGGTAGTCCCACAATGAAGTCCATTGATATACTGTCCCACTTCCAAACAGGAATATCCAATGGTTGCAACATACCCCCGGGCCTTTGGTGCTCTATCTTCACTTGTAGACAAATCATGCACTGTTCTACATAATCAGCCACATCTCTCTTCATACCAGGCCACCAAAAATTCCCTTTTAAGTCTTGACACATCTTGGTCGATCGGGGATGGATGGTGAATTTGCTCTTATGAGCCTCGTCCAGAATTAACCTCCTTAACTCTGCGTCACTTTGCACACACATCCTTCGTCCAAAAAGAATGAGTCCATCAGATGTACGAACAAAATCTGGAATGTTTGCTTTAGCCTGCAATTCTACATCATTCCACTGTGCTTGACGGATCCTTTCCCGCAACTCATTCTCAATACACAAGTTACTAATCAACACACCCGTTGGTGCCCATTCAAATTGTAAATCCTGATTTCTGAACTTCTCCATAAGGCCAAACTCTAACATCATCAGTTCTGCAACTTTAATCTCCTTTCTACTCAAGGCATCCGCTACCTTATTAGCTTTACCAGGATGGTACATCAAATCAAAATCAAAGTCCTTCAAGTACTCCATCCATCTCCTCTGACGCATGTTAAGTTCCTTCTGATCAGAGAGGTACTTCAAACTCTTATGATCGCTAAACATCTCAAAGTGAACTCCATACAAATAATGTCGCCACACCTTGAGTGCGAACACAATTGCAGCGAGTTCAAGGTCATGAGTAGGATAATTCTCTTCATGAGATCTCAACTGTCTAGATGCATAAGCTACGACCTGTCCATCTTGCATCAACACTCCACCCTAGCCTTTCTTAGAAGCATCACAGAACACTTCGTAAGATCGGTTTGGATCTGGGATTACCAACACTGGAGCAGTAGTCAGTTTCTCCTTGAGCTACTGAAAACTCTTCTCACATTCTGAATTCCATTCGAAGGAAACTTCCTTCCTTGTAAGTCTGGTCAAAGGTAACGCCAACTTGGAAAAGCCCATGATAAACCTCCGATAGTAACCTGCCAAGCCTAGGAAACTACGGACCTCAGTTGCATTCTTGGGTCGTTCCCAATTTATCACTGCTTCTACCTTTGAAGGGTCTACAGCTGCGCCGCCGCCAGATATGACATGTCCAAGAAACTTGACTTCGGACATCCAGAACTCACAATTACTAAACTTCGCAAACAACTGCTTTTCTCTAAGAACCGACAACACAATCCTCAAATGCTCCATGTGTTCTTCAATAGTCCGAGAGTAGATCAAGATGTCATCTATGAAGATTACCACAAACTGGTCCAAATATGGTTGGAACACTCGGTTCATGTAATCCATAAAGACAGAAGGAGCATTGGTTACCCCGAATGGCATAACCAAGAACTCATAATGACCGTATCTCGTCCTAAAAGCAGTTTTAGATACATCCGAACTCTTAACCCGAATATGATGATATCCCGACCTGAGGTCAATCTTCGAGAACACACAGGCTCCTTTCAATTGATCCAGGAGGTCATCAATCCGCGGTAGAGGATACTTGTTCTTTATGGTTACCTTGTTCAACTGACGATAGTCGATGCACAAATGCATACTACCATCCTTCTTCTTTACCAACAAAACTGGGGCTCCCCATGGAGAAACACTAGGACGAATGAAGTGTTTCGCCAACAACTCTTCTAACTGACTCTTTAAATCTCTTAGCTCTGCAGGAGACATTCGATAAGGGGCAATCGAAACTGGAGCAGTACCCGGAACAAGATCAATAGATAATTCAACTTCCCTTTCTGGCGGAAGAGAAGTAACATCCTTAGGAAATACATCGGAAAATTCACACACAACCGGAATCTCCAATACACTGTTCTTGTCCTTGGAGTCCGACGTAAGAACCAAAAGGAAAGACTTCTCTTGAGTAAAAAGGTAATTGATCGTGTTAATCGTACCTTCAAGAAGATGTTCAATGGCATCGGTTGATGTAGTCTCCTCAGCAGGAATGAAGATAGCCTTCTCTTTACAACCGATGTACACCGAGTTAGCTGACAACCAGTCCGTTCCCAGCACTACATCGATCTTCTTAAGCGGTAGACAAATAAGGTCAATCAGGAATCTACGACCATTGAAGGTAATAGAACACTCCCTACAAATTTCCCGAGCTTCTACTACATCGTCCGTAGCCGACGAGATAATCATAGGATTAGGAAGAAGACTCGTCTCAAAACCAAGCCTCCGCACATAAGGATAAGAAATAAAAGAATGTGTTGCTCCACAATCGACTAGCACAAACAAGGGCTGATCATTAACATAACACGTACCAGCAACAAGGTTAGTGTTTCCTTGGGCATTCCTAGCGTCCAAGGTGTAAACACGACCTCTAGTCTTCTCGAGAGCATTCGGGGCAGTACATTCCCTCGCGTAATGCCCTGGCTGGTCACAACGGTAACATCTCCCAGAGTCTGGCTTGCAATTCCCAAAGTGGTTCGCCTTGCATCTACCACATCGGGGAGGCTGAGTAGAGCGATCTCCAAAAACCTGTTTCTTCATAGCTGGAGAATTGCGGGGTTTCAATTGTTGTCCCGACCTTCCTTGTTCCCTACGAACCGGCTTGTTCTGCTCTCTCTCTCTCTTTCTTCCGGAACCCTCTTCAATGTGTTCTCAGCAACATAGCATTGCCTCAAACACTCAGCATATGTGGTAAACTCCCTTTGAGACACACTATGTACAATATTAGCATTCAGCCCCATGAGGAACTGATCAATCTTCCAAAACTCATCTGGTGCATAGGCGGCTTGTCTAGAATAGGCAGCCATGTCTTCGAATTTCTCCGCATACTCAGACACTGACATGGTGCCTTGCTTGAAAGATTGAAATTCACGCTCCTTCAAAGCACGCACACTGTTGGGATAGTACTTCTCCAAGAAAGCTGTCTTAAAATGTTGCCAATCCTTTGGAATTCCTTGATTAGTGAAATACGTGGATTCCGTATTCCACCATCTACCTGCCGGTCCCTTCATTTTCTGAGCAGCAAAGATCACCTTCTATTCCTCTGTACGCTGAATAGCCTGGAATATCATCTCCATAGCATATAGCCAGTCATAAGCAATCACGGGATCTAAGCCACCCAAGAACTCTGGCGGATCCATCCGAAAGAAGGCAAGAAAATCAGGCCCTGCTGCAGCCTGAGGAGTAGGAGCAGGAGCGGTTGGTTGTTGCCCTTGCATGCCTTGCATCATTTGCATCATCATTATCTGATTCTGCTATTGCATCTGTTGCATTATCTGCACCCAAGGCACACCTGCATTCTCAGTTTCAGGCTCAGTCTCCACATTCCTCGTCCTTGGCCTTCCGGGACCTCTGCGTCGATCAGCCATCTTCCTGTTTGTCCTACACACGGAATCAAGTTGATCAGGCTTAATGCCATAAGTAAGACATAAGGAATCATGCCGACACTACACATATGAGGCAGAACTATGCTGACTTATGATGTTTCGTGGCAAAGCCGAGAATCGACCTGCTCTGATACCAACTGTAACACCCCATACATACATTGCCTAGGATATATGTATATGGCGTTAAAATGGTACTCGAAAATCATAAACTACGACAGCCCAAACTGTCATGGCCAAAATACATGAGTTCCCAATAAGTATTAATACATATCCACGGTACAAAAGATGGCGATACAAAAGATCATAAACTACGACAGAACACATCGCCAAGAAACATCAACTCGAAGCGAAGCCATCTTACCCTTGCCTCGATCCTGCCTCGAACCACCTGTGAAAAAGAATAATGGGAATGGGGTGAGATTACTAAATCTCAATGAGTCTCCCTATCTTACGGGTTCACTCGGTTCTACAAGGAACATGCAATCAGCGGATTCACCGAGAATCCGGGTTACCTCACGGCTAGGTACAAGTACAAACAAGGTACGCCACCATTGGAAGTCCCATAACTATCCAATATGGCCACAAAGATAATCACATAGTCAAAACCACCGTATGTAAACCCGTACCCATGTACGAGGAATCCAGGAGTAAGTTACAGCCCGCTCATTAGGCTACGCAATCCACACCCTCGGTGAGTTACACCCGTACATCGCATCAAGAGACTTGCACATGCACACCGCAAGACAAATCGGATTTACTTCCTAAATGGATTCCACCCGAGATGAGTTACAGCCGCGACGTTGCCTAAGTGGCGCCCGACCCCATATTTGTCTTTACGCCGATGTGTTAACGGCTAGTGCAAATACGCCATCTTGATAATACGAGCCCACCGGGCGAAAGCCTAGTGATCTTGCCTACATGGCATCACTAGAGGTGAATCGAAGGTAATATTGCCTACATGGCATTACCTCTCCACCATACCAAGCACGCAGATGTGTTAACGGATAGTGGAGAAACGCCCTATAAGACCTCCACATGCACATCGCAATGATAGCTCAGGTGTGTAGAACATACCGAGAACGCCAATGTGTTAACGGCTAGTGGAGAAACGCCCTTGAAGACCTTCACATGCACATTGCAACGGTAATAAGTGTTCTATGCGATTTACCCCCTAATAGCCTAGGCCCACTCCGATTCAAGCATACCACAAACACAATCAAGCCACACAGGCAAAGCATCTCCAAACGTTCAACTGGAACAAACGAGAATAACAATGATCACCTCATAACACAACAACAATTGCATATCTCAAATATACATGCATACAAGTAAGATGGTGATCATATCATAGTCTCATACACTTAAAACATGTACCAGCATATCATACAAGTCGAAAGAGGCCTTCGATTCCGATACGAAACGAAACTGCACTCATATGGGAGAATTATCAATTCCGTATCAGACTAGTTCTCTACAGCGAACTTCTGTTCGCTACAGCGAACTCAAACAAAAGCAAACTTTCTTCAAATCCAGGTCAGTTCGCTACAGCGAACTCCCAGCGAAGCCCCGATTCGCTACAGCGAAAGAAAGTTCGCTACAGCGAATAAATCAATTCAACTCCCAGGTTTATTTGCTACACAGTTTGCTACAGCGAACCATTCGCTACAGCGAATGAAAGTTCACTGCAGCGAACTCTGCAAAATCAGCAAAAATGCAGAACGCATTTGGGGTCCCCAAGCCCCAAATTTCTACATGCAGCCATGGATGATCAAATAACAAGCTATAGTAAACATACATATACTCATTATTACTAGGATGAAGGGTTAAACATGCAATTTGTAAGATCATTGAACATTTACTCTCAAAAACCCTTAACCCCAAACATGGCATAAACCCCATAGTATACCCCATGGTCTCTATCTATTAGACTCACCTGACTAAGCTGAAGAAGAAGCTGTAAAAATCAAAAGAAGATGAAGGATATTGCTGAATCAAAGGAGCATGCAAGGTAGAAGATGAAGTTGTGATATGGGTCTTCCTCTCCTTCCTTCTTGTTTCACGTTTCTTCCTCCTCTACTCTCCACAATTCTTTTTTGTTCACAAAATGGAATGAGTCTCTAGCCAAACACTCCCTTAAGCCTTAGTTATTGGATGAAAAGACCAAAACAACCCCTAACTAGATTCTATTTACTATGATGCCACTTAGTTATATCTCAACTAAATGCAATTTCTTATTAGTAAATCTCTTGAAATAAAATTAGGATATTACAATTGTCCTCACCAATACATATTGTGTTTCCTCTTTTTCAACCTGTTAAAATAAGCATGGTTTCAGAACAATATAGGAGTTAAAATAGAAAAAAAAAACATAAATTCCAAAATAGTTCACATTAAAAGGTTAATTTGTTACGTCATCTCATGAAAAAATGTTTTTCTTTCAAGACTAAAAAGAAATTCAACAAAGGTGTTAAGGATCTGTTTGTTTTAGCTTTAAATTTTCAAAACTAATTTTATTAAATCATTGTTTGAAAAAAATGAAGTTGTTTTTATATTTGGTTTTTCTAAAATGAAATAATTAATCTAATATCCTATAACATAAGCATACATTATTGAAGACCAAAACAAACGGGCCATAAATCCAATAATTCGAATTTATTTTTTCCAATTTAAAAATAAGCCATATCAAATCAAATAAAAAGATCAAATTGTTAAAAATATTGTTGAAAACAAATTTGTTGAAGGAATAAATAGATCGATAACTTACTAAAACAAACGAATTTGAGCCATGAGAATCCTCGAAAGTAATAAAAATTGAACTTTTGGTGGCAAACAAGTCGATCAACATATATATTAGAAAAAAACACTTGTTCTCAGAAACAATGCTCAATTGCCCTACAAATTTATTTACATCTTCTCGTTCCATGTTTCCATTGCAAATTCCTTGAATGAGAATGCCTATACAAAATTAAACTGATTATTTAGAAAATAAAATAAAATTTATTGTGTTCCGAATTTCTATCCGTAATGTCAAACAAAAATTAAATTTGTTTTTGATTCTCAATCGTTTCAGCAATTAAAAGCGGTTGACAATCACAAAACAAATATTGTGACACACTTCATTAATATTTATCACCGGCTCTTAAATTCTAACAACTATATCTTGGCATGCATATCTTTTTATATTAATAGTAATATTTTTCTCCTTCCATTAAAAATATAATTATAATTTGTAAGTGGATAACGTTTCAACGAATTTTTTTGAGTAAATTTTGTCATATCCTCAAAGGACAATTTTTTTAGATGATTCGACACACAATACAAATATATGCAATTTTTTCTATTGACATGGGCATGTACGCAAGGCACTCACATACATACTTCAAAACAGAAGATGCTCACATACATGCTTTATAACGGCAAGCCATGAAAGAATTAAGTATAGAATTTAGTTTCACATGATCCTCAACAATATAAATGATTCATCACCAACCATTTACACTTCTTCTTATGATCCATCACAGTCTCATATACTCTTTCAGAATTCTGATATACAACCATTAAGCGCCTACAACTTGCAGAGGAAATTTGGAAAAACTTTTTTTTAAAAGAAGATTGAATCCTCCTTAACTATTACTTTCAATTTATCAGGCAACATCACTTTAGGATGAATTTGTATATGGAAATCTTTTTATATATTACTTAATTCAGTAAAAGATAACTTCTATGCAAAAAAAAACAATTTTTAAACAAAAAAAATTGGAAATACATGTACTTTATTATAGCTGTCCAAAATTCTCCCGTTTCCTTTTCGAGAGAAGGATCCATTGATAAAGTCTTTATCAAATTAATTTTTATTGTTGTTTTTGAACATTTCATTGTCTAAGTCTCCCTATAAATAAAAAATAGAAAACATTGTATGTTTTTAAAGTGTATTTATAGTTTGCGTATTATATGAATGTGTAAATGAATACCCGATTTGTGACCCGCGCGATTCGCGGATGTAGATTCTTTTTATTTATTATGTATTGTAAGTTCTTGCGATAGAATTATAAACAATGTACACCGCAATGATCCGTAGACGTTGTTCAAGTATAACATTGTCCTCACCAATACTTCACTTGTTTCCTCTTTTTCAACCTGTTAAAATAAGCACGGGTCATAATAATATGAGAGTTAAAATAGAAAAAAAAACATAAATTCCAAGATAGTTCACATTAAAAAGTTAATTTTTTACCTCATTTCATGAAAAAATGTTTTTCTTTCATGACTAAAAAGAAATTTAACAAAGGTAAGTGTCTGTTTGTTTTAGCTTTTTAAAACAGGATTATTTCTTTGAATCTTTAAAATAAATTTTATAAAATTTTATTTTAACAAAATCGATTTTTTTTTATATTTGTTTTTTATAAATTGAAAGACTTATTCTAATATCCTATAACATAAGCATACATTATTGATGACCGAAACATTGTCGAAATTGCAGTTTTTTCAAAAATTGTATTTTAAAAATCATTTTAATGAACAACTATTTGATATAACTTAAAAATTAAATCGTCTTTTGAACTTTTTATATTCAAAAAAAAAATTCACTAAAATGATGAAACATATAAAATTACAGTCTAGGAATTCAAACTAAATTTTTAACCTTTTACAAAAAAGTTTCTTTGTAAATTATTTTTACACAACTATGTTAAACTATAAAAATAATTTTTAAAAAAAGCCAAAACAATCGTGCCATAAATCCACAATTCGAATTGATTTTTTCCAATTTAAAAATTAGCTATAACAAAACAAATAAAAAGATCAAATTGTTAAAAACTATTGTTGTAAACAAATTTGTTGAAGGAAAAAATAGATCAATAGCTTACCTAAACAAACGAAATTAAGCCATGAGAATCCTCGAAAGTAATGAAAATTGAACTTTTGGAGGCAAACAAATCGATCAACATATATATTAGAAACAAACACTTGTTCTCGGAAACAATGCTCAATTGCCCTACAAATTTATTTATATCTTCTCGTTCCACGTTTCCATTGCAAACTCCTTGAATGAGAATGCCTATGCAAAAGTAAATTGAATATTTAGAAAATAAAATAAAATTTATTTTGTTCCAAATTTCTATCACTAATGAGAAACAAAAATTAATTTTGCTCTTGTTTCTGAATCGTTTCAGCAACTAAAAGTTGTTGACAATCACAAAACAAATATTGTGACACGCTTGATTAATATTTATCACAGGCTCTTAAATCCTAACAACTATATCTCGTCATGCATATCTTTTTCCATTCATAGTAATATTTTTCTCCTTCCATTTTAAAACGTGACTAGTTCTAATGACAAATTATAAATATAATTATAATTTGTAAGTTGATTATGTTTCAACAAATTTTTTTGAGTAAAATTTATTATATCCTCAAAGGACAAATTTTTTAGATGATTCGACACACAATACAAATATATGCAATTTTTTCTATTGACACGGGAATGTATGCAAGCCATGAAAGAATTAAGTATAGAATTTAGTTTCACAGCAGTTCATGCAACTGCATGTTTATTGTGAAGCTTTGTGAGCGTACACTTAACTGAATCATAATCCTTAACACCATTCAACAAATTTGTAGAACATACATCATAATCCTAAGAATTATGTATTATTCAAATGATCTGAACTTAGAATTAACAAAATTTGGAGGACATTCAACATGATCCTCAACAACGTAAATGATTCATCAGCACCATTCACCACCATTTATCTATATATCAAAAGGAGTTTGTGGATCAATATCATATCTTAAAGAGGCTCAAGACATCAGAAAGAAGAAAATATGCTTAATGAAATATTCAAAGTCAAAGACGTGTAGCTGATTAAGACAAGATTGTCAACTTCAATTCATCATGTCATACCCTAATTTTTGACCCCCCCTGAGATGACATATCTTCAGGATTTTCATCAAGTCAAAGTAAGTACCCAGAGCAGTCTGACATTCAATCAAGGGTGTTCAAAACTCAGGCAAAGGATCAATCAATAGAAGGATTAGTCTCTAAGACTCAAGAGCTTCATTATTTCACCTATGATTGATTAGACACCCAGTCATCTAAGTACAGAGTTACTCAATTCACCAGACTAGGGTTTTTTGAGCCTATCAAGGACTAAAATCAGGGATCACCTTTGGGAAACCCTAAAAAGCCCTAGGGGACCATTCAAAGACATCAATCATCTTCAAATAACTCATATGACAAGATCCACTGGACATTACACCTCAATTCAAAGTCTACAGTCATCATTGTCCTCTGGTCGACAATTAGGGTTTTTGACCTAATTCCCCAAGATAGTTGACTTTTTAATCAGGACATGAATCCAAAACTCAAGACATGATTCAAGAGTCTCTACTACCTCAATATAATCCATTTACATCATTCATTTGAGGAAAAGATCTTGATTCTACACAAAAGTCCAAAATCTCACCTTATCTGGAAAAAGTCAACTGTATGGGATCACCATTGACTTTTGAGATTTTTGGTCAAACCATGGCTTTCAAGGATCAATATCATCAATATATGGATATTAAAGTCATTTGACCAAAAAAAATTCCAAGAAATTCATCAAGGAGCGAAAAGTCGGGAATTAGGGTTTTTTGAGACATGGTGAGAACTCAAAATTTCACCTACACAACTCAAAAAACTTCCAACATGAAAGTTATAGATCTTGCAAAATAAAACAACATCTTACAAAGGAACTTTTTTTCAAAAGATCAATCATTTAAGAGTTTTGGAAATTTTGGAGTTTTAGGTCATAAACACTTAGAAATTTTTCTAAGTATTTTAACCTAGTTTTCTTCCAACTTTGGCCTCATTTTTCACAAATTTGCCAAAGGATTTTGAAGAAACTCCAAACTAATGATTTTAAGTAGATGTTTAGGGCTTTCCAAATTGTGTTCAACCTTCTCCAAATTCATTTTGAGCTAAGAGTTATGCTTGTTCAAAGTTGGCCTCATGAAGTGAAATTATAGGTTATGTACAATTTGGAACTTTGCAATTTTGTGCATTTTGCTTCACTAAGTGATGCTACACGACCTCTAATACATCTGAAACCATACCACACATCGAAATTCATCATTGCATAAGGATTAGAGAAGATTCCCAAAAACAAAGGCATGTGATTATGTAATGATTGCATTTTTGAATTTATGGCAAATGATGAATCATCAAGGAATCTTGTTCTAAGCCAATTAGAACTCTCCTCTGAATCAGAAATGTTCCCTTAGATCATACAAGATCAATGGTTGGGGAAGCTAGCCCGAAAATGCATCATTGCATTTAGGATCTTTTCAAATTTTATTCTTGGCTAAGAAACCAAACTCACTACACTAAGCAAGCTTACTATGTTCAATTGCTCTGAGCCAATTGCCTATAAATAGAGGCCTCTTTCTCATTCAGAAAACACACCAAAGCAACCATATTCCTTTCTTTCTCTTTCTCTTCTCATGCTTATTATTTTTCAAAGTTCTTTGGCAAGAAGAATCGTTTTCTTCAAACCAGAGCTTACCTTTGGAAAGTAAGCATTCTAACATCTCAAGGGAGGTCATTTGAGGTGATCCAAGCACCTGGATCACTTCTGTAAGGAGAGGAACACCATTGTTGCTCTCACTTTGGAGCAGTTGCAGTTGGAGGTCCATAGCGCAATTCAGAAGGTTTCCAATCAAGCCAAGCATCCAGGCACGTTCCATAGGAGGTAGTGAAGCTGTTCAGATGGCTGCAGCTCATCTGTAACTCAAGAATCATCACTCTCCATGTTCACTTGAAGCTCAAATCGAGGGAGGTCCGTAGAACAATTTAGGAGGATTGAGGTTACAACAAGCATTCAGTTAGCATCACTGAGTCACAAGGAAGCTTTTGGGATCATTCATACAAGCCCAGTTGCTCTCTATCATCCTCACGACCTCCATTTTCAGAGGTAAGTTTCTGAACTCCACCTCTTTAATTTAAGCATGCTTTAAGAAATAGCTCGATTCTATCTTGTTCAGCATCATCAGAGGATTGAAAACCCTCTATCATCATTCATTTATCTTTCAGTATAGTCATTTAATTTGATTTTTAAATTTTAGGGTTCTTCACGATTTCTGGTAAATTAGTTAGATGTAGTTAATATAAATATATATTAGTTACATATTTAGAATTGTGAGTGAATTTAGAACAAGTTTCATGTTTACACCTGGGCCATTGGTTGAGATTTGAGAGAATCAGAATTTCAAAAATGTTGGAGCTTGAGGTTGAAGACGAAGATGGAGGGTGGCGCCATTTTTTAAATCTTTGAACAAAGTTTATTTTATTTTGAATGATATGCGTTTTACAAACGAATTCATCGTTTGCCCTAGTGGCCTCCCATACGCCCTTAGTCTCCTCATGCCTCAAGTCTGGGGTTCGAATCCCCCTCGCCCCAGACTTTTTGATTCTTTTATTTTTCAATGATTTATCACTTGTTTTGAAACATAACCAAATGAGTGAGAGTTGCTATCACCATGCGCGCGTTGGCTCAGTGGTGTTGTTTTGGGTGTGTGACCTAAAGGGCGTAAGTTCAAGCCTTGGTGGAGACATTTCTAATTTTTTTTATCACTTTTCACACCTATTCTCTCCACAACTTCACATGATTATTTAACCTATCAAATTAAATCATTTTCACTTCATTTTTCACACACTTTTTATTTAATATACCTATTTTGTGAATAACCAAAAAATCATAAAAAATATTATTTATTTCATGTGTTTTAATTAGGTTTAACATAGTATGTTTTAAAGTGTTTTCTTAAAAACTTTAAATATATATTTTCATTTTTGTTTTAACCTAATTATTTTGAAAATAAATTTATGATAAAACCCTAATTGTTTAAGTCTTAATTAGGCATAGATCTTTATTCTTTACCTTAATTAAATTGACCTTTTTTGCAATTTTCAAAACTGTTTTCAACCTCCGTTTAAATCAAATGATTAAGGTTTTCAAACAACAAAACCTTATATCATTTCAAATCATCAATCAACTGTTTTCACAACAGTAATCATTTCAAAAATCACAAATCATTTTCAACTGTTTTTTCAACCAGTACTATAAAGTACTGGGCCTCTAATAGAGTGTAAGTCCCAAACACCTTCTCTTCTTAGCTTGTTTTCAAAACTGTATTTTCAAAATCTTCTTTCTGTTTTCAAAACATTCTTCTGGTATTTGAAGGGCATTATTCCCGGTGAAACTCTTCAGATACCTATGTGACCTTTGTCCATCTTCACTTCTTCTGTTTTCAAAAAAAACCCTTAAGTGTTTATCATATATATTCAAACTGTTATCCACCAATTACTGTTGAGGCTCTGTACATACTTCTTCAAAGGCCTCCACTCCATCCAGGTTAGGCTTTACAAGCTTTCAATTTACAGTCTTTATTTAAATTACTGTCAAATATAAACTGTGCATATATATTAGTTTAGAACTACGTTTGAGTATAAACCCTAGGACAGTTAAACTATATATATTATAGGAATATGACCTAGGATTGAGAATGTCTTCCCGGTGAAGGCTCTTTCCTAATTAGAGATCTGTAGTTCAAACCCCCAAGATGAATTATTCCCGGTGAAACATCTTGGCAAAAACCTTAGAATCCAAAAAAATAGGACACATCCACCCAAAGAGGAATTATTCCCGGTGAAACCTCTTACCCATTTGCTTAGAGCCAAAATAAGTTCAAAACTACATAGCTTTCTCTTGTGCTATAACAAGGACCCTCGATTAGCCTCCTCTTGGGCTTTGTACAAGGACCCACAGGCTTCCTAAAAGCATTTCCAGCTTCCTCTTGAGCTTGTATACAAGGACCCATCAGGTTTCTTATAATCATAGGAACAGGTCTTTAGTCACCTTTTAGCCTACCCTGGTGAGTTTTCTTCCAATTGAAACCAGACTTTAAACAAGCTAAGTTTGTCTCAATTTCACATTGAGTACACCTTTTTGGAATGAGAGACATGGACAGTCTCTGTCACCCTTATCTTCATCAATCTTCCTTAGCAGAGTATAGGATCCATGTTTGATCATCCTCAGCATGTGTCAGCCTTCATCTTGGGCTTTAAACAAGAAGTATCCACTAGATAATCTTTCTGCCATCATTTTAATAAAAACCCCTGGAAAGGGTTAGCCTCCAACACATTCTTTCATTTTAATAAAAACCCCTGGAAAGGGTTAGCCTCCAACACATTCTTTCATTTTAATAAAAACCCCTGGAAAGGGTTAGCCTCCAACACATTCTTTCATTTTAATAAAAACCCCTGGAAAGGGTTAGCCTCCAAAGTCAATTAAAATCATTTATTCATTTTAACAAAAATCCTTGGAAAGGGTTAGCCTCCAAAGTCAATTAAAATCAATCTATCATTTCAGTCAAAAAACCCCTGGAAAGGGTTAGCCTCCAACATCATTCTTTCATTTCAACAACATCAGTCTTTCAAAAACCAAAGATTCATTCTCTTAGGAGATAATTTCCCCAAAAGAGTCAAAACCCCTGGAAAGGGTCAGCCTCCAAAAACATGATAAAGTCAGTCTTTTAACAGACAAATTCACCAGCTGAGTCAAAATCCCTGGAAAGGGTTAGCTTCCAAAGAAAAACAGTCTTTTAATAAATAAAATCTCCTCAATAGAGTCAAAACCAACAAAAACAGTTAGCCTCAACCTTGGGCTTCATACAAGGCACCAAACAATAAAACTCCCATGTCAAGAGTCAGCCTCAACCTTGGGCATTGTACAAGGCATATAATAGAGTCTCCCCCAGTGAGTTCTGAAGGATAGAAAAACACTTAGAAAGGGGGGGGGGGGGGTTTGAATAAGTGTAGCTTTAAAAACTTGACATATAAAAATAAATTGCACAGTTATTTTTATCCTGGTTCGTTGTTAACTAAACTACTCCAGTCCACCCCTGCAGAGATGATTTACCTCAACTGAGGATTTAATCCACTAATCGCACGGATTACAATGGTTCTCCACTTAGTCAGCAACTAAGTCTTCCAGAGTCTTCTGATCACACACTGATCACTCCAGGAACAACTGCTTAGATACCCTCTAAGACTTTTCTAGAGTATTCTGATCCACACGATCACTCTAGTTACAACCTGCTTAGATAACCACTAAGACTTCCTAGAGTATTATGATCCACACGATCACTCTAGTTCCTTACAACTTAATGTAATCTATTCTAAGAGTATTACAATTGCTTCTTAAAAGCTATAATCACAAACTGTGATATTTCTCTTAACGTTTAAGCTTAATCTCACTAATATATTACAACAGCAATGTAGTGAGCTTTGATGAAGATGAAGATTCTGAGCTTTGAGTAGAACAGAGTTTCAGCAAGTTAATATGAGTTGTTTTGTGCAGAATCGTTAACCTTGCTTCTCATCAGAACTTCATATTTACAGGCGTTGGAGAAGATGACCGTTGAGTGCATTTAATGCTTTGCGTGTTCCGTACAGCATCGCATTTAATGTTATACGCTTTTGTCAACTACCTCGAGCCTTGTTCACGCTGTGTCTACTGACGTTGCCTATAGTAGCTTTTAACGTTCCTTTTGTCAGTCAGCGTAGCTTGCCACGTGTACTTCCTTCTGATCTGATGTTTGTGAATACAACGTTTGAATATCATCAGAGTCAAACAGCTTGGTGCAAAGCATCTTCTGATCTTCTGACCTTGAAGTGCTTCTTGAAGGATAGAAAAACACTTAGAAAGGGGGGGTTTGAATAAGTGTAGCTTTAAAAAAACTTGACAGATAAAAATAAATGTACAGTTATTTTTATCCTGGTTCGTTGTTAACTAAACTACTCCAGTCCACCCCCGCAGAGATGATTTACCTCAACTGAGGATTTAATCCACTAATCGCACGGATTATAATGGTTTTCCACTTAGTCAGCAACTAAGTCTTCCAGAGTCTTCTGATCACACACTGATCACTCCAGGAACACTGCTTAGATACCCTCTAAGACTTTTCTAGAGTCTACTGATCCACACGATCACTCTAGTTACAATCTGCTTAGTTCACTCCTAAGACTTTCCTAGAGTATTGTGATCCACACGATCACTCTAGTTCCTTACAACTTAATGTAATCAATTCTAAGAGTATTACAAATGCTTCTTAAAAGCGATAATCACAACTGTGATATTTCTCTTAACGTTTAAGCTTAATCTCACTAATATATTACAACAGCAATGTAGTGAGCTTTGATGAAGATGAAGATTCTGAGTTTAGATTTGAACAGCGTTTCAGCAAGTTAATTTGAATTGTTTTGTTCAGGATCGTTAACCTTGCTTCTCATCAGAACTTCATATTTATAGGCGTTGGAGAAGATGACCGTTGAGTGCATTTAATGCTTTGCGTGTTCCGTACAGCATCGCATTTAATGTTATACGCTTTTGTCAACTACCTCGAGCCTTGTTCACGCTGTGTCTACTGACGTAGCCTTTAATAGCTTTTAACGTTCCTTTTGTCAGTCAGCGTAGCTTGCCACTTGTACTTCCTTCTGATCTGATGTTTGTGAATATAAAGTTTGAATATCATCAGAGTCAAACAGCTTGGTGCATAGCATCTTCTGATCTTCTGACCTTGAAGTGCTTCTGAGCGTGATACCATCAGAACTTCAGTGCTTCTGTTCTCTTGTTCTTCTGATGCTTCCATAGACCCATGTTCTGATTCTGCTTCGACCATCTTCTGATGTCTTGCCAGACCATGTTCTGATGTTGCATGCTGAACACTTTGAGACAAAGCTTCTGAGCGCTGAGTTATGCGTACTCTTTATATATTTCCTGAAAGGGAAATTGCAATGGATTAGAGTACCATATTATCTTAAGCAAAATTCATATTATTGTTATCATCAAAACTAAGATAATTGATCAGAACAAATCTTGTTCTAACAATCTCCCCCTTTTTGATGATGACAAAAACATATATAAATGATATGAATTTGCGATCAGAAAGAATAGACGGCAAAAGACAAATTACACAGCTATAGCATAAGCATATGAATATGTCTCCCCCTGAGATTAACAATCTCCCCCTGAAATAAATACTCGAAGAACTTTAATAAAAGACTTCCCTGATTATTTCGGTAGAGACGATCATATAAGCTTCTTGTCTTCAGAGAATTCCTAGCTTCTGACTTCTGCTTCCATTGGACAGCTTCAGAACTAGAATTTCCTTAGATTCCTAGAACACTCACAGCTTCTGATTCCTGCTTCCATCTAGGACAGCTTCAGAACTTGAATTTCTTTGATCTTCTGAACATTCACAGCTTCTGACTTCTGCTTCCATCTAGGACAGCTTCAGAACTTGAATTTCTTTGATCTTCTGAACATTCACAGCTTCTGATTTCTGCTTCCATTTAGGACAGCTTCAGAACTTGAGTTTTCTGGATCTTTAGAACCTTCGCAGCTTCTGATTTCTGCTTCCCTTGGATAGCTTCAGAGCTTTGAATTTCTACCAACATCACTTCATGCTAGATTTGTATCAGATTATTGTTGAATGTACCAGAGCATCATCTGAGCATCTCTACATCCTGAAATGTTACAGAACAAAAACTAAACGACAAAAGTCAGCATGAACGAGTCAGAACATAAAATGTATATTCGAACACATTATATGTATCAGAGCCATATAGGCTAAAATAATGTATCAGAGCAAATAGAATTTTGTCAGATCAAATAGACAAATATAGATCAAATTCTATTTTCTTTCTTGCTTCTGATTTCTGAAGCTTGACAGCACTCAGCTTGCTTCAGTTTCCATGGTTTTGCTTCTTGTGTTTGCTTTGAAGATTCTCTTCACTTCTTTATACCTGCAAAACACTTAAACCATATAGAACTTGCAGTTCTCTTGTTAGTGAATGTGTGGGAGCTTTACCCAGCAACTGATAGATTTAATCAAATCATTTATCATTTATCTTCTCCCCCTTTTTGTCATATCATCAAAAAGCAAAAAAGATTCAGAGACAAACACAACGAAACACACGGAGGAAGAAGATGATTTCATTGAAGTTCAAAATAGCAGGTACAGAAGTACATGAAGATAAGAAAGATCAGATGCACAAAGACAGATGCAACGAAAAGAAAGAAACAACACAGACTCAATCTAAGATGGCCCTAGTCTTGACAAGATCTTGGTCAGCATCTCTTGAACCATATTGTTGTGTCCTTCTTGCCTCACCATGAAAGCGCTATACTCAGCGTTGAGTGAGCTTTGCTCATCCTGTCTTTTCTGAATATCTTCTAGAGTCCTTGCAAGACGAGAAGATTCATCAGAAGAAGCTTCACCGCTTTCAACCACAGGAATAGCATGTTGATCTGCAGCTTCCATTGATAGATCATTTGCAGGGATTTCCTCAACAGGAACAGTTTTAGCAACATGATCTTCAGCATCTGCTTCTTGCATAGAAGCATCTCCATATTCTGCAGCAGGAATTTCTGAGTCTCCATTCTCAAGTGCCTGAAGAATGGCAGCTAGATTCCTTGGAGCAGAAGGACCTTCAACTTCTGGTGGGTCAACAACTTCTGGAATGACCAAGCTTGGGTCTTTCTTAGAAGGGTTTTCCCTCAGAAAGTCAAAGAGAGTCTTGAAGTCTCCTAGCAGAACAGGATAATCAGGAATAAAGATAACCATATCCCTGCATGGATTTGCTTCCATTTCAGCAGCCAGTCTTAATACTTCCAATTCATCCAAGAAGGGCTTCTCTTCCAACAGATGTCTTCCTTTGAGACGAGCAAACCAGAAGTCTTCATAATTCCTCAGAATTCCACGAGGCCGTGGGGCAGCAGCTACACAGGCTTCCTGAAGTTCTAAAAACAGAGCATCTGATTCTCTGCGAAAGATCCTCCAGAAATTCCGCATAGCAACATCATTTAATCCAGAACTTTCAGCAATTCTGAGAGTATCAAAGGTACTTCTGAGATTCCTCTTTATGTTTTCAAAAACTGCACCAATAGGATATACAGGGCGGAATTTTATTTGGGTTTTTGAAGAGGCAGGGTTGGAAGTGAAGTACGGATGAGGTTCTCTATCCAACCTATAAGAAGATTCTGCTTCAGTATCAGAATCTAACACTACCACTTCAGCTTCAGGACGAGGCTTGGGAGTGTAGTTGCAATCACGAAGCAGCTGCTCATGTGATGCAGAGGTTGGAAAAGGAGAATCACAAGGATTGTTTTGAGAGGTGGAGGGAGTATGTTCAAGAGTGGCATTGAGAGAAGGTTGAGATGGAAAGAGAGTTTGAAGGGGGGGTATATCCAGAACAGGATTTATGGTAGGTGGAGAGGAGGGAATGGTTATAGGAGAAGATGGAGGTGTAAGAACATGGACAAAGACGGGTGATTCTGATGTGGCTTTTTCTGGTTCAGGTGTAGGGACAACCTCTATTGGTGCAACTTCTGAACAAACAGCAGGAACAGAATCAGGTTCAGAAATGCATATACCTTTGGAACCTCTCAGAAAAGCTTTGGCCACATCCTCAGTCTTTTTCTGCTTCTTACTCTTCGGTTCATCAATAACCTTTGCTTTGCCGCTAGCGATTTCTTTCCTTCTGACATAAGCCAGAACTTCTGGTTGATTCTCAGCCTCTTGAGCAGCATTTTCTTCATCTGAGCTTTGAATAATCATCTTCCTTTTTCTGATTTTCTTCTTCTCAACAACTTCAACAACTTCAGCATTGTTGTTTGACTTCTTCTTCTTTTTCTCAGCTTCCTTCTTTTTCTTCTCAAAATCAGCAGAGACAGCCTTAACAGCCTTTGCAATCACTTCTTCTGGGACCACTTCTTTCTTGGTGGTAGCAGCAGGATGATCAAACTTTCTTTTGGTCCTTTCTTCCTTCTTACGATTCACTTTAATAGGAGCACCTTTGTCTTGATCTTTAAGACTCTTATCCTCTTTTTGTGATTTCAGATACTTAGTTCTGACTTGTGGTACCTCACTATTGAAGAAGGTTTTGAATTCAGCTAGAACTGGCTCTCTTCTGATTGTTGTTCCAGCAAGAGGTTGAGGAGTCTTAATGATAGCCTTAATCACGTTCATCCTCTTTAAAGTGAATGCGTTCAGACAAGCCCCAGATGTGACAGCAAGGTCTTTCACAATACCTTCAGATTCCAGACTCTCAACAATCTTGGAATGCACCAGAAGGTTTGTAATAATTCTACCAAAAGGAATGATTGTTCCACCATTTTCTTTTCTGAAAGCGTTTCTGGAATCCTTTACTGCTTTCCACATATGGTTGAAGATAATGTAAACCACATCAACCTTCTTCTGAGTGGCAATGCAATAAAGAATATATTTTTGCTCATTGTTTATGAAGTCAGCGGCATGTGTCGCTTTCCTATGGTAGAAGCACCCAAGAATGATCTTTGTCCAGATTTTGTAGATATCTCTCAACTCCTTGACGTGTTTTGTTTTCTTGATATTTGAATAGAGAGTGGATAGAACATCTTCCCAATCTTCCCTTTTATCGATTTCAAAAGCTCCTTCCGCGTTCTTCAAATCAAACATCACTCTTAGGATGTTTTCAGTAATAACAACAAACTTTCCATGGACGAAAGAAAGTATTGATTTTGGAGCAACCACAGCATGTGCCCAGAACTCCTTGACAAGATCTGGATAAACTGGGCCAACGAACTCAGCAAACAACGAGGTCCATCCTTGAAAGATGATGTCTTCTTTAAGATTAAATCCATGTTCTTCAAGGTTGTCAAAGTCAACAATAAGTTCACATAGAACTTCTAATTTGTTCTTAGGAATAGAGCATGCAACAACAGGAGTAAGTTGCAAAGTTTCTTCTTGGAGATGATGAGGAACAGATGACTCAGCATTTCGGGATGAGAAGGCAGCCATGGATACAGAATGACCAAAAACGAGCAAGAGAAGCGAACTGGGTTTTCGATTAGGGTTTTAGAAAACGGCTGAGAACTTTTCAAACGAGAGAAGGCAAGAAGAAAGAGAGACAAGGGAGCGAAAAAGATGTAAGATATGATTTGAAAAGAATATATAGAGACGGATTTTGAAAAAAAAAAAAAAAAAAAAATAAGAAATATAAACTGAACAGTTCCAGAATCAAAAGAAATCAATTTTATTAAATGATGAGTGACGTGAGGAGAGAGAACGTGGTAAATGAAATGATTTAAAACAGTTACCTAGGTCGGCGTCTTTTCAACTGCACGCTTTGTACTAACCGTACAGACACGTGTTCACCATCAGATAATGGATGACAGCTGTAAATTTCAGAATAGACTTTATGCCTTCAGATTCTGATCACGTTTCTCTTCTGGAAACACTCCTTCTGAAGTGTGCTGATATAAATCTGAATGATCTTCTGATCCATTACTTCTGATATACACAGCTTCTGGTGGTACACTTCTTTGTTCTGTAGCTTCTGATAAGACAAAACTGTATCTGCAGAAATTCTTAAGCTCTTTGTTTCATCAGAAACAAGTTTATCATCAAACCAGATGTTTATTGATTCGTCCACAATCAATGTTTCAATTTTGTATATTCTGTAGCATTTAACATCATTGCTATAGAAACAAACAAAACAGATGGTTCCAAGACTAACAAACTTTCTTTTCTGATTTCCTACAAGCATAGTTTCTTCAACAGATTTAAGAACCAGAACTTGGAAGACAGTCTTTCTTCCCTTCAAGTGTTGAGACCAACTTGAGTCCAGGAGACATGTCATGTTGACTATTATCTTCTTTGTCACCAAGAGGATCTGCAAAAGAAATAGTCTTTTTCTTTGGTACCCACATTTTCTTGGGTCCTTTCTTGTTAGTTCTCCTCAAGTTCTGATTGAACTTAGGTTTAACACTGTAAGCAGAAGGAGTAACAGCATGATAATTTTTAATGTGAGTTTCATGATATTTCCTAGGTTGTGTCACATGCTTTTTGGTGTGTGTTATGTGAAAACTTTGAGCATGTGAAGTGTGCCTAATATCATGGGAGTGGCCATACTTGAACTGATCATACAATGGCTTGTATGTGAGTTTCATTTCATCAACAGGTTCAAGTTTGTATGGGGTTTCACCCTCAAAACCAATGCCAACTCTTTTGTTTCCAGACACAGCATATATCATAGAAGCTAGCTGACTTCTGCCAATACTTCTAGATAAGAACTTCCTGAAACTTAAATCATATTCTTTCAGAATATGGTTTAGACTAGGAGTGGATTGTTCTGAATCAGAAGGAGATCCAACATTATTGGATAATTTTAAAAGTTTTTCTTTTAATTCAGAATTCTCCAACTCAAGCTTCTTTGTTTCAAATTTAAATAGCTTTTTCAGCTTTTTGTATTTGAGACTAATCTGAGACTTGAGTTCCAGAAGTTCAGTTAGACCGGAAACTAACTCATCTCTAGTAAGTTCAGAAAATACCTCTTCAGAATCTGATTCTGATGTAGATTCTGATCCGTCATCTTCTGTCGCCATCAGCGCACAGTTGGCCTGCTCATCTTCAGAGTCTGAATCATCTTCTGACTCATCCCAGGTTGCCATAAGACTTTTCTTCTTATGAAACTTCTTCTTGGGATTTTCCTTCTGAAGATTTGGACATTCATTCTTGTAGTGTCCAGGCTCATTGCATTCATAGCACATGACCTTCTTCTTGTCAAATCTCCTGTCATCAGAAGATTCTCCACGTTCAAATTTCTTTGAACTTCTGAAGCCTCTGAACTTCCTTTGCTTGGTCTTCCAGAGTTGATTTAGCCTTCCGGAGATCAAAGACAGTTCATCTTCTTCTTCAGATTCTGATTCTTCAGGATCTTCTTCTCTAGCCTGAAAAGCGTTAGTGCATTTCTTGATATTTGATTTTAATGCAATAGACTTACCTTTCTTTTGAGGCTCATTTGCGTCCAGCTCTATTTCATGACTTCTCAAGGCACTGATAAGCTCTTCCAGAGAAACTTCATTCAGATTCTTTGCAATCTTGAATGCAGTCACCATAGGACCCCATCTTCTGGGTAAGCTTCTGATGATCTTCTTTACATGATCAGCCTTGGTGTATCCCTTGTCAAGAACTCTCAATCCAGCAGTAAGAGTTTGAAATCTTGAAAACATCTTTTCAATGTCTTCATCATCCTCCATCTTGAAGGCTTCATACTTCTGGATTAAAGCTAGAGCCTTAGTCTCCTTGACTTGAGCATTTCCTTCATGAGTCATTTTCAAGGACTCATATATGTCATAGGCCGTTTCCCTGTTAGATATCTTCTCATACTCAGCATGAGAGATAGCATTCAGCAAAACAGTTCTGCATTTATGATGATTCCTGAAAAGCTTCTTCTGATCATCATTCATTTCTTGCCTTGACAGCTTTACGCCACTGGCATTTACTGGATGTTTGTAACCATCCATCAGAAGATCCCATAGATCACCATCTAGACCAAGAAAGTAACTTTCCAGTTTATCTTTCCAGTATTCAAAGTTTTCACCATCAAATACCGGCGGTCTAGTATAGCCATTATTACCGTTGTATTGCTCAGCAGAGCCAGATGTAGATGCAGGTGTAGGTGTAGACTTTTCACTTTCATCAACCATCTTTTACTGAAGCGTTTTTCTCTTCCTGAATCTTTTCTAAACACGGTTAAGTGCTTGCACCTTAGAACCGGCGCTCTGATGCCAATTGAAGGATAGAAAAACACTTAGAAAGGGGGGGTTTGAATAAGTGTAGCTTTAAAAAAACTTGACAGATAAAAATAAATGTACAGTTTTTTTTATCCTGGTTCGTTGTTAACTAAACTACTCCAGTCCACCCCCGCAGAGATGATTTACCTCAACTGAGGATTTAATCCACTAATCGCACGGATTACAATGGTTTTCCACTTAGTCAGCAACTAAGTCTTCCAGAGTCTTCTGATCACACACTGATCACTCCAGGAACACTGCTTAGATACCCTCTAAGACTTTTCTAGAGTCTACTGATCCACACGATCACTCTAGTTACAATCTGCTTAGTTCACTCCTAAGACTTTCCTAGAGTATTCTGATCCACACGATCACTCTAGTTCCTTACAACTTAATGTAATCAATTCTAAGAGTATTACAAATGCTTCTTAAAAGCGATAATCACAACTGTGATATTTCTCTTAACGTTTAAGCTTAATCTCACTAATATATTACAACAGCAATGTAGTGAGCTTTGATGAAGATGAAGATTCTGAGTTTAGATTTGAACAGCGTTTCAGCAAGTTAATTTGAATTGTTTTGTTCAGGATCGTTAACCTTGCTTCTCATCAGAACTTCATATTTATAGGCGTTGGAGAAGATGACCGTTGAGTGCATTTAATGCTTTGCGTGTTCCGTACAGCATCGCATTTAATGTTATACGCTTTTGTCAACTACCTCGAGCCTTGTTCACGCTGTGTCTACTGACGTAGCCTTTAATAGCTTTTAACGTTCCTTTTGTCAGTCAGCGTAGCTTGCCACTTGTACTTCCTTCTGATCTGATGTTTGTGAATATAACGTTTGAATATCATCAGAGTCAAACAGCTTGGTGCATAGCATCTTCTGATCTTCTGACCTTGAAGTGCTTCTGAGCGTGATACCATCAGAACTTCAGTGCTTCTGTTCTCTTGTTCTTCTGATGCTTCCATAGACCCATGTTCTGATTCTGCTTCGACCATCTTCTGATGTCTTGCCAGACCATGTTCTGATGTTGCATGCTGAACCCTTTGAGACAAAGCTTCTGAGCGCTGAGTTATGCGTACTCTTTATATATTTCCTGAAAGGGAAATTGCAATGGATTAGAGTACCATATTATCTTAAGCAAAATTCATATTATTGTTATCATCAAAACTAAGATAATTGATCAGAACAAATCTTGTTCTAACACTTCTGAGCGTGATACCATCAGAACTTCAGTGCTTCTGATCTCATGTTCTTCTGATGCTTCCATAGACCCATGTTCTGATTCTGCTTCGACCATCTTCTGATGTCTTGCCAGACCATGTTCTGATGTTGCATGCTGAACCCTTGAGACAAAGCTTCTGAGCGCTGAATTATGCGTACTCTTTATATATTTCCTGAAAAGGAAATTGCATTGGATTAGAGTACCATATTATCTTAAGCAAAATTCATATTATTGTTATCATCAAAACTAAGATAATTGATCAGAACAAATCTTGTTCTAACAATCTCCCCCTTTTTGATGATGACAAAAACATATATAAATGATATGAATTTGCGATCAGAAAGAGCAGACGGCAAAAGACAAATTACACAGCTATAGCATAAGCATATGAATATGTCTCCCCCTGAGATTAACAATCTCCCCCTGAGATAAATAATCTCCCCCTGAAATAAATACTCGAAGAACTTTAATAAAAGACTTCCCTGATTATTTCGGTAGAGACGATCACATAAGCTTCTATCTTTAGAGAATTCATAGCTTCTGACTTCTGCTTCCATTGGACAGCTTCAGAACTAGAATTTCTTTAGATCCCTAGAACACTCACAGCTTCTGATTCCTGCTTCCATCTAGGACAGCTTCAGAACTTGAATTTCTTTGATCTTCAGAACATTCACAGCTTCTGATTTCTGCTTCCATTTAGGACAGCTTCAGAACTTGAATTTCTTTGATCTTCAGAATATTCACAGCTTCTGATTTCTGCTTCCATTTAGGACAGCTTCAGAACTTGAGTTTTCTGGATCTTTAGAACATTCACAGCTTCTGATTTCTGCTTCCCTCGGATAGCTTCAGAGCTTTGAATTTCTACCAACCTCACTTCATGCTAGATTTGTATCAGAACATTGTTGAATGTACCAGAGCATCATCAGAGCATCTCTACATCCTGAAATGTTACAGAACAAAAAACTAAACGACAAAAGTCAGCATGAACGAGTCAGAACATAAAATGTATATTAGAACACATGATATGTATCAGAGCCATATAGGCTGAAATAATGTTATCAGAGCAAATAGAATTTTGTCAGAGCAAATAGACAAATATGGATCAAATTCTATTATCTGTGCTTCTGATTCATTCTTCTTTCTTGCTTCTGATTTCTGAAGCTTGATAGCACTCAGCTTGCTTCAGTTTCCATGAGTTTATTCTTTTTACAGAATAACACTTCTTATGGTTTTGCTTCTTGTGTTTGCTTTGAAGATTCTCTTCACTTCTTTATACCTGCAAAACACTTAAACCATATAGAACTTGCAGTTCTTGTTAGAAAATGTGTGGGAGCTTTACCCAGCAACTGATAGATTAATCAAATCATTTATCATTTATCTTTCTCCCCCTTTTTGTCATAACATCAAAAAGAATATATCAAAAGATTCAGATGAATAAAACGACAAATAAAATCACTGAAATGTAAGAAACAAAGAAATTTTTCATTGATAATCAAAAGATATTACATGAGAAGATGTTTAACAAGCAGATGCAACAAGGAAAGAAAACTACTAAGACCAAAGACTAAGACCCTAGCTAAGACAAAAATTGGGCTTGATGAAGAGTTCATGATGGATTTGCAGATAATGAACAGCTCGGGTTTGATATGAATGCAAAAAGATAGAGAAAGAAAACAAAGACAGAGTGTAATAGAGAAAATATAAGAGGGAAGGAGAAGCGTTTGAAGAGAATTTAAAAGAAAATAAAATGAAACAAATGATGGATAGCATTTAATGTTACGTGACATGAGGAGAGATAATAAAGACAAATGAGGTGACTAGCACAGTTACCTATGGTCGGCGTCCCTTCAACTGCACGCGCGCTTATCCATGAACAGTAACGACAGGTTTACCATGCCGAGATAAAACGTTACAGCTGTTTTGCTTTAAAAGAGGTTCTGAATCAACTTAGACAATGAAACGTTAGTAATAACCGAATCATAATTTCTAAAAGATTTCAATCAGAACTTCTGATTAAAAAAAAATCCACATTCATTTCAGAAGATACTCATACGTAAGAACTTCTCATCTTCTCATTCTGGGCATAAATCCATACTGATATTCTTCAGAATGAACTTAAACCTATCTTCAGCCAGGGGTTTTGTAAAGATATCAGCCCATTGATGGTCTGTATCAACAAAGTTTAAAGATATAACACCCTTCTGAACATAGTCCCTTATGAAATGATGTTTAATCTCAATATGTTTAGCCTTTGAATGAAGAATAAGATTCTTAGATAAACATATAGCAGAAGTATTATCACAGAATATAGGAATGTTACTCTCATATATCTGATAATCTTCTAACTGACTCTTCATCCAGAGCATCTGTGTACTGCAACCAGCAGCAGCGACATATTCTGCTTCTGTTGTTGATAGAGCAATAGTTGCTTGCTTCTTGCTGTACCAGGAGATCAAATGACTTCCAAGAAATTGGCAACTTCCTGAAGTACTCTTTCTTTCAATTCTGTCTCCAGCATAGTCAGCATCGCAGAATCCTACTAAGTTGTATTCTTTAGATTTTCTGTAAACTAAGCCAACATTAGTAGTACCTTTCAGATACCTTAGAATTCTCTTAACAGCAGTTAAATGAGATTCTCTAGGATCTGATTGGAATCTAGCACACAAACAAACACTGAACAGAATGTCAGGTCTAGAAGCAGTCAAATATAGAAGAGATCCAATCATACCTCTGTATAACTTCTGATCTACCTTCTTACTTACCTCATCCTTACCTAGGATGCATGTTGGATGCATAGGAGTTTTGGCTTCTTTGCAGTCTAGAAGATTAAACTTCTTCAGAAGTTCCTTCACATACTTGGTTTGGTGAACATACGTTCCTTCTGATGTTTGATTTATTTGTATTCCAAGGAAATACTTGAGTTCTCCCATCATGCTCATTTCAAACTCAGCCTGCATAGACTCAGCAAACTCCTTTCCAAGTGTAGCATTAGATGTTCCAAAAATAATATCGTCTACATATATTTGACAAATTAAAATATCCCTTTTAAAGGTTTTACAAAAGAGAGTAGTGTCCACTTTTCCTCTAGTGAAACCATTATCCAGAAGGAAAGAACTTAAGCGTTCATACCAAGCTCTGGGAGCTTGTTTCAATCCATACAACGATTTCTTTAGTTTAAAAACATGATTAGGAGACATAGAGTCTTCAAAACCAGGAGGTTGATGGACATAAACTTCTTCATCTATATAACCATTTAAGAAGGCACTCTTAACATCCATCGGATAGAGAGTGATGTTATGTTGAGTGGCAAATGAAATTAATAGACGAATAGATTCTAACCTGGCCACTGGTGCAAAGGTTTCTGTATAGTCAATCCCTTCTTGCTGACTATAACCCTGAGCCACCAGTCTGGCTTTGTTTCTTACCACTTCACCTTTCTCACTGAGCTTGTTTCTGAAGACCCATTTTGTACCGATTATATTGAATCCATCTGGTCTAGGAACAAGATCCCAAACGTCATTCCTTGTAAACTGATTCAGTTCTTCTTGCATAGCAATTATCCAGTCTGGATCTTCTAGAGCATGATCAACAGAAGTTGGCTCGATCAAAGATACAAGACCTAATTGACAGTCTGCATTGTTCTTAAGGAATGCTCTTGTTCTGATTGGATCATCCTTCTTTCCAAGAATGACATCTTCTGAATGACCAGAAGTGAGTCTGGATGATCTTCTGACAGATGGTTCTTCAGAAATGCTTAGATTCTCCAGAGAAGCTGATACTTGATCTTCCGATTCTTTGCTTCTGAGAAGCTCTGCTTCTGACGCGTTGCTTCTTGGCTCAACAACTTCTGATATATCAATATCACAATCTGCAAAATTATCAAACTGCTTTGGTTTTTCAGAACCAAGCTTATCATCAAACCTGATATTGATTGATTCTTCCACAATCAATGTTTCAGTATTGTATACTCTGTAGCCTTTTGAGCGTTCAGAATATCCAAGAAGGAAACATTTTTGAGCTTTGGAATCAAACTTACCAAGATGATCTTTAGTGTTCAGAATAAAGCATACACATCCAAAAGGATGGAAATATGAAATGTTGGGCTTTTTATTCTTCCACAATTCATAAGGAGTCTTATTTAGAATAGGTCTGATAGAGATTCTATTCTGAATATAGCATGCAGTGTTTATTGCTTCTGCCCAGAAATGCTTAGCCATATTGGTTTCATTGATCATGGTTCTGGCCATTTCTTGCAGAGTCCTATTCTTTCGTTCTACAACTCCATTTTGCTGTGGAGTTCTAGGACAAGAGAAATCATGGGCAATACCATTTTCTTTGAAGAATTCTTCAAAGGATCTGTTCTCAAATTCACCACCATGATCACTTCTGACCTTTATGATTTTACACTCTTTTTCAGATTGAATCTGAATGCAGAAATCAAAGAACACTGAATGAGTCTCATCCTTGTGTTTCAAGAACTTTACCCACGTCCAGCGGCTATAATCATCTACGATGACTAATCCATATTTCTTCCCTCTGACAGATGCTGTTTTGACTGGGCCAAACAGATCAATGTGCAAAAGTTCTAATGGCCTTGAGGTAGAAACAACATTCTTGGACTTGAATGCAGGTTTGGAGAACTTGCCCTTCTGACATGCTTCACAAAGAGCATCTGATTTGAATTTCAGATTAGGGAGTCCTCTGACAAGATCCAGTTTGTTAATCTGAGAAATCTTTCTCAAACTAGCATGACCTAATCTTCTGTGCCAGACCCACTGCCCTTCAGAAACAGACATAAGACAAGTCACCTTCTGACTCATAAGATCTTGCAGATCTGTCTTATAAATGTTGTTCTTCCTCTTGCCCGTAAATAGGATTGAGCCATCCTTCTGATTTACAGCCTTGCAAGATTTTTGATTAAAGATTATATCATAACCATTGTCACTCAATTGACTGATAGATAAGAGGTTATGTGTTAATCCTTCTACAAGAAGTACATTAGAAATGGAAGGAGTGTTACCAGACTTTATAGTTCCAGAGCCAATTATCTTGCCCTTCTGATCTCCTCCAAACTTGACTTCTCCTCCAGACTTAAGCACCAGGTCTTGGAACATAGACCTTCTTCCTGTCATGTGTCATGAGCATCCAGAGTCCAGGTACCATGACATGTTGTGCTTTGTCCTTTTTGCAGCCAAGGATATCTGCAATAGGAATAATCTTATCCTTAGGTACCCACATTCTCTTGGGTCCTTTCTTGTTAGATTTTCTCAAGTTCTGATTGAACTTGGGTTTAACATTGTAAGCAATAGGAGGAACAGCATGATAATTTTTAATGTGAGTTTCATGATATTTCCTAGGTTGTGTCACATGCTTTTTGGTGTGTGTTATGTGAAAACTTTGAGCATGTGAAGTGTGCCTAATATCATGGGAGTGGCCATACTTGAACTGATCATACAATGGCTTGTATGTGAATTTCATTTCATCAACAGGTTCAAGTTTGTATGGGGTTTCACCCTCAAAACCAATGCCAACTCTTTTGTTTCCAGACACAGCATATATCATAGAAGCTAGCTGACTTCTGCCAATACTTCTAGATAAGAACTTCCTGAAACTTAAATCATATTCTTTCAGAATATGGTTTAGACTAGGAGTGGATTTTTCTGAATCAGAAGGAGGTCCAACATTATTGGATAATTTTAAAAGTTTTTCTTTTAATTCAGAATTTTCCAACTCAAGCTTCTTTGTTTCAAATTCAAATAGCTTTTTCAGCTTTTTGTATTTGAGACTAATCTGAGACTTGAATTCCAGAAGTTCTGTTAGACCGGAAACTAACTCATCTCTAGTAAGTTCAGAAAATACCTCTTCAGAATCTGATTCTGACGTAGATTCTGATCCGTCATCTTCTGTCGCCATCAGCGCACAGTTAGCCTGCTCATCTTCAGAGTCTGAATCATCTTCTGACTCATCCCAGGTTGCCATAAGACCTTTCTTCTTATGAAACTTCTTCTTGGGATTTTCCTTCTGAAGTTTTGGACATTCATTCTTGAAGTGTCCAGGCTCATTGCATTCATAGCACATGACCTTCTTCTTGTCAAATCTTCTGTCATCAGAAGATTCTCCACGTTCAAATTTCTTTGAACTTCTGACGCCTCTGAACTTCCTTTGCTTGGTCTTCCAGAGTTGATTTAGCCTTCTGGAGATCAAGGACAGTTCATCTTCTTTTTCAGATTCTGATTCTTCAGGATCTTCTTCTCTAGCCTGAAAAGCGTTAGTGCATTTCTTGATATTGGATTTTAATGCAATAGACTTACCTTTCTTTTGAGGCTCATTTGCGTCCAGCTCTATTTCATGGCTTCTCAAGGCACTGATAAGCTCTTCCAGAGAAACTTCATTCAGATTCTTTGCAATCTTGAATGCAGTCACCATAGGACCCCATCTTCTGGGTAAGCTTCTGATGATCTTCTTTACATGATCAGCCTTGGTGTATCCCTTGTCAAGAACTCTCAATCCAGCAGTAAGAGTTTGAAATCTTGAAAACATCTTTTCAATGTCTTCATCATCCTCCATCTTGAAGGCTTCATACTTCTGGATTAAAGCGAGAGCTTTAGTCTCCTTGACTTGAGCATTTCCTTCATGAGTCATTTTCAAGGACTCATATATGTCATAGGCCGTTTCCCTGTTAGATATCTTCTCATACTCAGCATGAGAGATAGCATTCAGCAAAACAATTCTGCATTTATGATGATTCCTGAAAAGCTTCTTCTGATCATCATTCATTTCTTGCCTTGTCAGCTTTACGCCACTGGCATTTACTGGATGTTTGTAACCATCCATCAGAAGATCCCATAGATCACCATCTAGACCAAGAAAGTAACTTTCCAGTTTATCTTTCCAGTATTCAAAGTTTTCACCATCAAATACCGGCGGTCTAGTATAACCATTGTTACCGTTGTGTTGCTCAGTAGAGCCAGATGTAGATGCAGGTGTAGACTTTGCAGATTCATCAGACATCTTTTACTGAAGCGTTTTTCTCTTCCTGAATCTTTTCTAAACACGGTTAAGTGCTTGCACCTTAGAACCGGCGCTCTGATGCCAATTGAAGGATAGAAAAACACTTAGAAAGGGGGGGGGGGGTTGAATAAGTGTAGCTTTAAAAACTTGACAGATAAAAATAAATTGCACAGTTATTTTTATCCTGGTTCGTTGTTAACTAAACTACTCCAGTCCACCCCCGCAGAGATGATTTACCTCAACTGAGGATTTAATCCACTAATCGCACGGATTACAATGGTTCTCCACTTAGTCAGCAACTAAGTCTTCCAGAGTCTTCTGATCACACACTGATCACTCCAGGAACAACTGCTTAGATACCCTCTAAGACTTTTCTAGAGTATTCTGATCCACACGATCACTCTAGTTACAACCTGCTTAGATAACCTCTAAGACTTCCTAGAGTATTCTGATCCACACGATCACTCTAGTTCCTTACAACTTAATGTAATCTATTCTAAGAGTATTACAATTGCTTCTTAAAAGCTATAATCACAAACTGTGATATTTCTCTTAACGTTTAAGCTTAATCTCACTAATATATTATAACAGCAATGTAGTGAGCTTTGATGAAGATGAAGATTCTGAGCTTTGAGTAGAACAGAGTTTCAGCAAGTTAATATGAGTTGTTTTGTGCAGAATCGTTAACCTTGCTTCTCATCAGAACTTCATATTTATAGGCGTTGGAGAAGATGACCTTTGAGTGCATTTAATGCTTTGCGTGTTCCGCACAGCATCGCATTTAATGTTATACGCTTTTGTCAACTACCTCGAGCCTTGTTCACGCTGTGTCTACTGACGTTGCCTATAGTAGCTTTTAACGTTCCTTTTGTCAGTCAGCGTAGCTTGCCACGTGTACTTCCTTCTGATCTGATGTTTGTGAATACAACGTTTGAATATCATCAGAGTCAAACAGCTTGGGGCAAAGCATCTTCTGATCTTCTGACCTTGAAGTGCTTCTGAGCATGATACCATCAGAACTTCAGTGCTTCTGATCTCATGTTCTTCTGATGCTTCCATAGACCCATGTTCTGATTCTGCTTCGACCATCTTCTGATGTCTTGCCAGACCATGTTCTGATGTTGCATGCTGAACCCTTGAGACAAAGCTTCTGAGCGCTGAATTATGCGTACTCTTTATATATTTCCTGAAAAGGAAATTGCATTGGATTAGAGTACCATATTATCTTAAGCAAAATTCATATTATTGTTATCATCAAAACTAAGATAATTGATCAGAACAAATCTTGTTCTAACAAGTTCTTCATCATTCAGTAGCCACAACCTTGGGCTTTGTACAAGGCAGTTTAAACCATACTTTCATATGTCAAAGATTCCTAACATCTAGGATCTTTTCCCATAGAGTCATCCATACTCCATTTATTTAAAAGAGTCTGCCACAACCTTGGGCTTTGTACAAGGCAGAAAATAATATTTCCCCTAGCTAGAGTAGCCACAACCTTGGGCTTCATACAAGGCACAAATTAATAACCATCCTCAGTAAGAGTCGGCCACAACCTTGGGCTTTGTACAAGTCACACAAAATAGAGTCATCCGTAGTCTTAAAAACTCAGTTATCCTCAGCAGTTAGCCACAACCTTGGGCTTTGTACAAGGCACACAAATATAGTCTCCCTAAGTAGAGTCAGCCTCAATTCTGGGCTTTGTACAGAACACCAAATAAAAATCCATCAAATAAACACTCTCCAAATAGAGTCAGCCTCAATTCTGGGCTTTGTACAGAACACAAAAATACCCTGTAATTAATCCCCAGTGGAGTCATCTCCCAGAGTCAATCTTAATTAATCAATCAAAAAGCCTCAAGCTTGGGCCTCATACAAGCCAGCTAAAGTCAAATCTTTTATACAGTAGATAGACATAGCTTATCTCTATAGAGAGATATTTTTACTACTCTACCACATTCAAACAAACAAACATTTCAATTTCAAATTTCAATCAAAGTCTCCCATTTAGGACTCTGAAAGACATGCTCTAGCACATCCCCAGACTTGTACACTTTCCCTAATTTGGACGAGCATCTTTCTTTCATTTAAGAGGCATCTGACTGGCATACTTGCACACACAAGTAAGGTCCCCCTCTTGAATGAAATGAATCCAGTTATTCTGTCACTCCTTTACAATGTTTGTGGTAGAATAGTACAAATACCTCTCTGTAAAGATGATTTCATGTCTCTTTACTGTAAACAGAGATTTAATTCAAGCTTCAACCTTGAGCTTCAAACAAGGCACCAAAAATCATTAATAACCAATTAGTTCCCCGAACTACATTAAGCTCTGACTTCCATTAGGGATATGTAGGCATGAGGTTCACAAGGAACCTCAGCGAGCTAATAAAATACCAAAAATAGTCAGTTTGTCTGTCTGTCTGTCTTTCTTTAATCAATTCATTTCCTTCTCCTAACACAAAGGAGAAACTTTCCCAATCATTAGCAGCAAACACAATCACAATGACATAGAGAAGGTTCCTGTAGAGTACTACAGATATGTAGGGTGTTTAAACACTTCCCTATGTATAACCGACCCCCCGGACTCCAGAATTTCTAGTCTAGGTGAAATCCCCACACTTAGCAAACTCCTAGGGTTTAGTTGAGATCTTTTTTCCCCTTTCCTACTCGTAGGACAAATAAGAAAGTTCGTGTGATATCGTAGGAAGAACTGAAATAAAATTATCCCACCACGGGCGCATTCTCCTTCCAAATTTCGCATGAAGGGTATAGCGTGCCGTCCTCCCAAGTGAAACGGGGAGGTAAAGAAAACGACCACCACACATCAGAATCAAATCAAAGGAAGAAGACAAGGTAGAACAAGACCTGAAGCAGGAACATACAGAACTTCTACATAAGAAGATACTCTCTCTCTCAGTAAAGATTAGAAAGTAAAGTGTATCTTCAGAACTGTCAGATCTTTCTAATCCTTTCCTTTATAATTCTGCTGATTAAAATATGTGAATTTATATGGACCATTTTTGCATGTCTAACACTCGTTGCCATCTACTCTTCTATTAGCCCCATCCTCCATACATAATCCGCCCTGTCTCTTCCTCTCGAAAACTGGTCCAAACCTCTCTTTAGACTCTCCTGTCTGTTTTCAGATCCACATAAACTTAAATCTGTGTCAGTTCTCATCTCCCATTCCTATTTTATACCCTCACTAAATTTGCTTTATTAAAAATCTACGTGAAATAGTCATAGAAAATTATTTAAGATAAATATACATTTTACTACAGAAAAATGAGGCCATACGAACAAGATTGAGCAATTTAAAGATTAACTTATTTCATGAAAAAGAAATCCCTCAGAAGTTATGATAAGTACACATAGTTTATAACGGAAGACGTGGCATAATAAGGTTGCTTGAATATTGAAGATTAGTTTTCAGAATTTATGCATTCTAAACCCTTAGTCTATCCAACCAGAAACATGATCACCTAAGAACCTTCTGGTGTCAAAATTCAAAAAGTGAATTCTAAATTCAATGATTCATGATCTCAAAACCCTTGATTCTCGAACACGTGTTCAAAAGTCTCTGAAATGTCACCAATGGGTAAGCTATAAAGTCAAAAAGCCTAGGTATCGGTTTCAAATCTCTTCGTATCACGCTATCTCCTCCTCACCGTCAGGATCAATAAATTCTAAGGAATAATTAGGTTTAACTCAATTTGTTTTTCAAAACATTCTCTGCAGTTATTTATCCCCCCAAATCGCTCTTTCGTTTTCATCAATTATATATCTCTCCTTATTCGGAATCACATCTCTCTCTAAACTCATTTCTTGTACCACCGCAACCGTTTCCCTTCATCCAAATGGATGTCCAACCAAGTCTCATTGTTCTCAATGAAAAGTTCATAGGACTTGCCGAAATATATCAACATCTTGAAAAAATTAATGGTAGCTCAAGAATGTTACAAATATGTCGTCCTTCTCCGCGGACCAATCTTCACAAATCTAGTAAAAACTTTTTGGGTAAATGCATCCATCAGTGATGACAACCTCAGCATCACATCCAACATCCATGGCATTCCCTTTGTCATCACAGAAGAATCCATAGCTAAAACGATTGGATTTGCCCCAAACCCCTCAGCCATCTGTTTTGAAGAGTTTGATCTTTGGAATACTGCCAAAAATCTAAGTAGAGGTGTCAGATGCATTGTTAATAATGCAGAATATCTGACTCCTTTCAGACAGGCTCTATTTAGGTTTATCCTGTCCAACCTAACGCCTAGAGAAAACTTTGTCCAACTCGTGTCGTACATGGATCGTTTTTTAATTCACCGACTTGAAAGTAGTCGTCCTCTTAACCTCCCTGCAATCATTTTCTTCCATGTGAAAGAATCTCTCACAGCCTTTGGGTGTGGTCAGAGTTCCCACATTCCATATGAGAGAATTCTATCTGCCTTGTTTGAATCAGCTGAAATAACTCAGATAATTCGCAATGCAGAATCTCCAAACAATGATGACCTACTAATTGAAGAAAACTGCGAGGCATTTTATGTCTAATTTTTCCTTCGATGTAATCATCATCTATTGTCCTTATAATGTTTCTTTTATATGAATGAAATTTGGTTATGCTCTATTCCGTTCCTGAATATTTATTCCGTTTCTGAATATCTAACTTTATGTTTTCTTGATTATGACAAAAATGGGGAGAATTAATAAGTTAAGCAATATTAGATATTTTGAGTTGCTTATCATTGAAAAAGATTAAACTTATATTCTGATCATTAAACTCGTAAAAGAAAATATTATTCTAAATGATCTGAACACTGCTAACGAGTACAAAGTACAAAAAAGTTTCTTTTTGAAAGTCTGCAGATAAACTCTAAAAGGAAAGAACTTTTCTCAAGAAGTGCACGGACTTATTCTGAATGAAAGATCTTCTGAAATGAAAAGTGTTCTATGCGATATCCGAAAGAAAGATACTTTAGAACTTCTGGAAGATGCAAAAATTACTTAGGGAAGTTATCATTTACATTTCTCTTCAAGTATTTATTTCAGGGGGAGATTATACATCTCGGGGGGAGAAATCTTTTAAACCTGCATGATTTCAGCTGACCCTCTTAATAGCTTTTTGATTATAACAAAAAGGGGGAGAAAGAATAGGTTTTAATGATTAAAAGAATTGACTAAAGAATCACTTGATTGAACATATGAAAAAGGGATGAAATACACTTGCCTGTTTATTACTATTTATTATCATCTCATAAAATTGTTCCATCTAAATACATGGTTTTTGTCATCATCAAAAAGGGGGAGATTGTTAGAACAAGATTGAGAATCTATGTTCAGAATCTGGTTTTGATGATAACAAGCATATATTTTGTGAGTAACAATTTTACTACTAATGCTTTCATTGAGTGCACAGATATTATGCTATAAGCCATATACGACAGCATCAGAAAGAAACTCAGACAAGCTTCAAGGAATTAAACAAAAATATCAGATACATAAAGAATTCGTTACAACAAGAAGATCACACGAGTAAATGATCAGAAGTTCTCTACAAGGCAAAAATTCAAGAATCAGTAACAGAAGATCATAAGTAAGTGTAGAAACAAAGGCTTGACAATACAAAGAATATTAAGCTTCCTTAGAAGTACATGCAACATCACCATTCACAGCAACAGAAGTTTTTAACTCTGTGTTCAGAAGATTCGAAGAACGAGATATGCTGCTCCAATTAAAACACATGAAATTTATCACGTTACTAAATGCAAAGACAAAATTATGACATCTATTGTTGTCTACATTTTGACAAAAGGTGGGAAAACACGCTACCAAGAGAAACTATCTTGATAGAAGAAAAGCAAGAAGAACACGCTACCCAAAAGATAAGATTCACCTTGGAAATAGGCGTGTCAGCATTCAGCCTGCAACAAGCATTAAATGCTATGTTCAAATATGGTTCAACAAAATTATTCCAACGGTAATAACAAACTTCTATAAAAGGAACTAAACTATGATAGAAAAGTGTAGAAAAATAAAAGAGCAAGACAGCATGAGAAAGTAACAAGCATAAGATTATTTGAGCTGCTCCAATAGAGGCAACACACACAAAGTGTGTGATAAAACGATTATGTTGAAATACATATCATAAGCCTATGAAAAGAAAATCAAAAAGAGTGAAAAAGAAAATCCTGCATGTTTTGCAGTATGCTCTAATGGAGTTATAAGAAATCCACAAATACTTGATCGGACCAAACACTTATCATGTTGTATGATAGAGAAACTGAATACACTGAGTTGTTGCTGGATAGTGTTTCATGTTTACTTATGATCCTCAATTTGTTATCAGCTGTAAAAATCTTTATGATCAGTATGGAAGAAGAAGAAGATGAAGATCAATGAATGTCATACCCAAATATTTTCTCACCATGATTCCATACAAAACTCATCCAAGTATCAAAAGCTCAAGACTTAATTGGATGCACACTCTCCTAAACAAACAACCCACAACTAGGGTTTTGCTTCTCTCCAAGTAAAATCAACTTCTGATACCTCAAATGGATCCCATGGCCTCTCAAATGTTTCAAAGGTTCGTCATGCCAAGTTTCAAGCTCTGATTCATAAGATTGCTCAGTCAACTGCTCAAATGGTCAACAGTCGACCAATTAGACCTAAAAGTCAACTATGGTCAAATTACAGTCAAAACTCCTGATTTTTTGTCAACATCAATATTTTTAAGTCACATTCATCATTTGATCAAGGGTTGATCATGATTCATCAAGGAAAGATCAGAAGTCCATAAATGTCCAAGTTACTAAATTAGGGTTTCTATGAGAAAGTCAACCCAAATTTGACTGATCATATCTCTCTCATACTTTATTAGAAATTCCCCTACCAAAGCTTATTCTCAAGGAAATTCAATTCTCTACAACTTTGATGTTGGGCCCAAGGTCAAGAATTGCTTCCGCATAAGTGATATAAGTCAAAACATTACGGGTCCTTCTAGAAACTCGCAAAAAGCTATTTTCTTCCAGGAGCCATATCTTCAAGATAAAATTCTCAAATGCAAAAAAGCATCCAAAGTGGCTTGTAGAGGACATCTTGGGATTTCCAAAAGGTCCTAGATCATCTCCATATGATAACTATTGAAAGAGTTATGATTGGTGCAAGTTGGGCAAAATTTGAGAATTACTTGAAACCCTAATTGGTGAATTTTGAAAGTTTGAGTCATGGGCCTTTAATTTCAAGTTGCCCACGTGGATTTGAGCTCATCAAAGGCCCATGAACCATTTTATCTTTATTTTATGGCTTTTATTTATTTTATTTTGAATTTATTCATTAAAATAAAAATAAATCAAAATAAAATCATTATTTAATGATAAAATATGATTTGATTATTTGTAAAATCATATAATCAGATGGAGGTTGATCTAATGGGCATGATTTAAGGAAATTATGCATAAAATAATAGAAGACTCAAAAATAGAAATATTTGGTGCAATATGGAATCAAATATTTTCCAATATTTTCCTCACGAATTAAGTGATCTTTTGCCTAAGTTTTCAACCCTAAAATACCTCTCTATATATTCATAGCAAGACCTAATGGAGAGAGGACGATAAGGCAGCCAAGAGAATAGGGTTTGAAGTTCCAAAATTCCAAACAAAAGTTGCACTTTCGAATCCCTAGTTGCAGCCACCCTCAGGCAATTCCAAACGTTTATTCTTGTTCCTGGGTTCTTCAAAGGTAGGTACAAGTCCATATCCATGGCCAAGCATACGTGAATCATACATGTCATGAACCATAATTGCACTATATTTGTGAATTTCGTATTTTGATTTCGTTGCGTTTTCTTTCAAAACTAACCTCACTAACATGTTCCAGAAGCTCATTAGAATAGGTTTGATACATTCTTCGCGAGGTTTGACGTGAGAATCACAAAACACCATGGTTAGGGCTTGAACATGGCAAGGTTTCGGTTTGCAAGATGCAGCCATCATCGAACCTTAAAAACTATACCATTGAATTCGTAATGTCTCATTTAATGGATCTGGGTTGGTTTGCCGTTGTTTCTCTTTGATTTTTGTAGGTTTCGAATGGTTTCCATGGATGGTTTTCAAGCTCGTGGAAAATTCGCAGGTGTATTCGCAGTAAAATTTGAAACTAAATCCGCAGGAAATTGGGTGAACGATGATGAACAGTCCTTGGGACTTCTTGACCATGGTATGGTTGTGTCTCATTTGTTCGTCAACCATGCTTACCTCTCTCACCATGTGTGGCACGAGCTGGTTGGCTACTCAATAATCAGAGCTCCCTCTCCCCTCTTCCCATTGGGTGCACACGTTGGTGGAGGGCCCCATGTTGAACATTTGGTTGGCCAATTCCATTTATGCTTTTGTTTCATATAAAATTTATTTCAGGTGAATTACTTATGACTAAACCAACATAGCACAGCTGGCCACGCTTACTCTGCCTCATCCACCGTTACCTAGGTTCGAATCCCTTACAAGACAATTTAATTTTTACCAAGATTTCCCACGAGATTCAATGTATTTGCCCCCTGAGTGACTATGATGAGTCTTCATACAAGAGCCATTGGATCTCCAATAAAGACTAATCTGAGGGACCAAAAATGCAAGCCCATCATGGACTCCCAAGATCCTCACGTACCAGAGCCAGCGCCCTCCATGTTTGTTTTCTTTTCTTTTCAGCTTTTATGTTTTGTTTTGTTTTTTTACTTTTACTTACTTTTTTTAACAATTAACCACCATTAACAATAATTGATTAATCTTAATAATTAGTATTAGATTATTTAAATTAATAATTAAGTTTAGTTTTCAATTTAATTAATTAGGATTAACATTTTTAATTAATTTGTAAAATTCAATTTAATTTAGATTAATTTTAATCAAAATAATTAGGATTTTAATTTAACTTTAGTTTTTTTATTATATTTTTAAATTTAATTTTAGCATTTAACTTTAGGGCTTTAATTAGAATTTTAGGTTTAGCCTTTAAACTTCACAAACCATAGATAACCCTAGAAATCGTAAGGTAGGTGTTGACCATTAACCGTAGGTTTAGGTTTATCTTTTGTAATCAAACATTGAATTTCTTCAAGCGCAATTCTCTTCTCACCTCATACTCACTTGATTGCCGCACGCCTTTTATTTATTTATTTATTTATTTATTTATTTTCTACCATTTAAATTCTTTTATTTATTTATTTTCTGCCATTTAAATTCTTTTATTTATTTATTTTCTGCCATTTAAATTCTAGAAAATGTGTATAGGTCGCAATAAGTTTTTTTGTAATAGTTGTAGGTTTTATTTCATGCCTTTAAATTCCTGCCTTTATTTTTCTGCCCACAGGTGTTTATTGTAATAGCGTAGGACCTTTAACTTCTGTTTATTTTTCTGCTGTGGTTAGTAATCCTAGGGAGTGCAAACCTTGCTAAAATTAACCTAGTATCACACTAATTATAAGATAAATATTCGAACTGAACCACATGATTGTGCCACACATACACCTTTAGGGTAACCATTCTTTATGCTGCCTGTTGCCTTTTAATTACAATTCTAAAATAGTTAAGTCCCTCGATTCCGAGGATACCTAAAGCAAATGCTGCCTTAATTTTTTATCATCATCATATGAGATCTAGTCCCTCGATATTGCCTCGGAAATAAGATGATTGTCCCATTGCTAAGGTATCCTCGCCTGTTGCCTAAGTGACTATTCTATCCTTCCATAAAGACTACCTGCCCTCTTTATGGTAGGGGCAGTTTTATGGCGAACGATAACTCCGATGACCCTTTTTAAATCCAATGAAAGGACTAGCTGCCCTCTTTATGGTATGGATAGACCTTTCCCATTGAATTCTAAAAGAGAAGAAATTTTAAACTTAGGGTAGGTGCTCCTGATTGCTTGCTCTATTCAAATTCAAATTCAAAATTCAAAATCTTTTCCCAGTTCTTTTCAAAGAATCTTTTCAAAAGGACTACGCTTATTTACAAGCTAAAGTTCTTATTCAAACATTTTTTCACACATTTTAAATATTTTGAAAATAAAAGTGAGCTAAGCAATTAAGAGCCCATGGATAACCATGGATACAAAGGGTGCTTACACCTTCCCTTTGTATAACTTACCCCCTGAACTCAAAGTCTTTTAAAAGGTTTTTCCTGTTCTTTTAGCCTTTCTTATTGGATAAAATAAAAGTCGGTGGCGACTCTTACTATCCGCAACATTTCAAAAAAGTCAGTTCTCCCACCGTGTTACAGTGAACAAGAAGCAATCAATACAAGAGCTGATGCTCTTAATCTGCTTTCAGAAGAGGATCTCATCCAGAAGTTGAAGAAAAGAAGACTGCAAGAATAAGTTTCAATTCTTGTAATAATATGAAAAACACATAGAGTTGTTGCTCGTAATATGTTATATCTTAGGAAACTTCTGATAGAGTGTTTAGGCACCAGAAGTGACTTCTAGTCAGTGTGTCGTAAACATATGTACTTAGAATAGGACAAAATCTGCTTGACTAAGAAGCACACTTGTAATCTCCACAAGAACAATTATGATAGAATTGGTGTTCCTTGGGTATCCTCTGATTTGGATAATTGAGAAGTCCTTGAGATCTGGTTAGAATCTTGGAGTGTTGTAGGTCACTAAACGTTATATCTCGTGGAGATCACTGAACGGTTTAATGTCTAGGGTTAGTCACGAGTAGTTGGCTTGTGAAGGGTTAGTCACGAGCAGTTGGCTTATGCAGGTGTTACTAGGTTGATGAATGTTATATCTTGCTGAGATCACTGAACAACTCATCATCTAGGGGTTAGTCACTCGCGCATAGCTTGTGCAGGGTTAGTCATAGCAGTTGGTTGTGCAGGAAGTTAGTCACGACAGTTGATCATGCAGTTGTAATCAGTTTGGTTATAGTGGATTAAGTCCTCAATTGAAAGAGGCAAAATCACCCGAGGAAGGTGGACTGGAGAGCGCCTTATTGAGAAGGTGAACCAGGATAAAAAATGAATGTGTCATTTATCTTCTGCGCATTTCATTTAACTCATAACATTCACTGACTGTCTTTAGAACTGTCCTTGACCTAGTCAGAAGTTCTGATGTAGTTAAGAAGTTAAGTTGAATAAGTATTTCATTGGTTATGTCATAACTAACATGCTTCCGCACAAATGATCTAAGCATATCGTGATAATGAGATATTAGAAGAAAGAAAGGATTTATAGAAAGGGAAATTAAAATATGAAAGAACACAATTCAAACCCCCCTTTCTTGTGTTTTTCTCCACCTTCAAATGTAACACCCCAAATCTACCCGATAGAAGAAAGTATGGATTGGTAATTGTTGATGACTATAGCAGATGGACATGAGTTAAGTTCTTAAAACACAAGAATGAGTCACATTCTGTGTTTTTTGACTTCTATAACAAAATTCAAAATGAAAAAGAGTTTAGAATCATAAAGGTTAGAAGTGATCATGGAGGAGAATTAGAGAAAAATCTCTTTGAAAAGTTATTTAAAGAAAATGGCATTTCTCATGATTTCTCTTGTCCTATAACTCCCCAACAAAATGGAGTAGTAGAACAAAAGAATAGAACATTGCAAGAAATGGCCAGAACCATGATTAACGAAACCAATATGGCTAAACATTTATGGGCAGAAGCAATTAACACACCATGTTATATTCAGAATAGAATCTCTATAAGGTCTATTCTTGAAAAGACTCCTTATGAATTGTGGAAAAATAGAAAACTCAACATTTCATACTTCCATCCTTTTGGATGTACTTGTTGTATATTGAACACTAAAGATCATCTGAACAAGTTTGATTCTAAGGCACAAAAGTGCTTTCTGCTTGGATACTCTGAACATTCAAAAGGTTATAGAGTATACAATACAAAAACTGTGATTGTTGAAGAATCAATCAATGTTAGATCTGATGATAAGCTTGGCCATCAAAAGCCAAAACAAGGTGAAAATATTGCAGATATGGAAGTTCAACTTACAAACTTTGAAGACTCAGAAGCAAAAGACAATTCAGAAGATCCTCAAATTACAACATCTATGGAGAACTTGAGAATTTCTGAAGAAACATCTAAGAGAAAATCTTCTAGACTCACCTCAGCACATCCAGGAGATGTCATAATTTGAAAGAAAGATGAGCCCATTAGAACCAGATCATTTCTATAAAACAATCAAGAATCTCTATGTGGATTAGTTACTATGGTTGAGCCAACTTCTGTTGATGAAGCTCTTTAAGATATTGACTAGATAATAGCTTTGCAAGAAGAACTGAATCAATTTACTTGAAATTATGTATGGGATCTAGTTCCAAGACCTGATGGATTCAATGTCATTGGAACAAAATGGGTATTCAGAAACAAATTGAATGAGCAAGGAGAAGTTGTCAGAAACAAAGCACGGCAGGTTGCACAAAGATATAGTCGACAAGAAGGTATTGATTATAATGAAACCTTTTCCCCAGTCGCCAGGTTAGAATCTATTAGATTATTAATTTCCTTTGTTGATCAATATGACATCACTTTGTATCAAATGAATGTTAAGAGTGCATTTTTAAATGGTTACATAGAAAAAGAAGTTTATGTCCATCAACCTCCTAGCTTTGAAGATTCAAAATATCCACAACATGTTTTTAAACTTAAGAAATCTTTATATGGTCTAAAACAAGCTCCTAGAGCTTGGTATGAATGATTAAGTTCATTTCTTCTAGATAACGATTTTACCAGAGGAAAAGTAGACACAACTTTATTTCGTAAGACATTTAAAAATGATATTCTAATTTGGCAAATATATGTAGATTGTATTGTATTTGGAACTTCTAATGTTTCTCTTGGAAAAAAATTTGCTAAGTCCATGCAAGCAGAATTCGAAATGAGTATAATGGGAGAACTTAAATTCTTTCTGGGAATTCAAATTACTCAAACTTCTGAAGGAACCTACATATATCAAACAAAGTATGTCAAAGAACTTCTGAAGAAATGCCATCTATCAGAAAGTAAAGAAGCTAAAACTCCAATGCATCCTACATGCATTCTGGGAAAAGATTAGGTAAGTAAGAAAGTAGATCAAAAAATCTACAGAGGTATGATTTGATCTCTACTTTATCTAAATGAATTTAGACTAGATATTCTATTAAGTGTATGTTTATGTGCAAGATTCCAATCAGATCCTAGAGAATCTCACTTGACAGCTTTAAAGTGAATTCTGAGGTATCTGAAAGGTACTACTAATCTTGGATTGCTTTACAGAAGATCCAAAAATTTCAACTTAGTAGGATATTGTGATGCTGATTTTGCTGGAGACAGAGTGGAACGTAAAAGCACTTCTGGAAGCTGCCAGTTTCTGGGAAAGAATCTGATCTCCTGGTACAGCAAGAAGCAAGCTACAATTGCACTATCAACTACAGAAGCAGAATATGTGGCTGCTACAAGCTGTAGCACTAAGATGATATGGATGAAAAGTCAATTAGAATATTATCACATCTCTGTGCGTAAGATTCCTATTTTCTGTGATAATACTTCTGCTACTTGTCTTACAAAGAATCCTATTTTACACTCTAAAGCTAAGCATATAGAAATTAAGCATCAATTCATTAGGGACTATATTCTGAAAGGGATACTTAATTTAAACTTTGTTATTATAGACCATTAATGGGCTGCTATCTTCACCAAACCACTTTGTGTAGATTGAAATTCATTCTGAGAAATATTATTATGGAGTTTTGCCCATAATGAAGTTATGTTAAATATCTGAAAAGTCTTTAGATCATTATTTTGCCTAAAATGAACTATCTGATTCATAACTCTTCAAAAGGTGGAAGTAAAATCGTTTGGAAACATCTGACCTACTTGGTTCAGAAGATCATTCTCTAATTTGGTTCAGAAGTTCATCACCTAAAATAATTGTATCGCTAACTGTAACACCCTTCTAAACCCCGCGACAATTATTAACAATAATCAGAATAAAAACATATAACCAAGGGTGCCACAATTAATTTAAACCAAACATGTATCAATTGTCATGCCTTATTAGAAACGATTCACCAATTAAACCAAATTATGTTTAACACAGCGGAAATGTATACATCACCAAATCAAAGTATTGGAACAAAACCAAAACCACCAAAATAAAGTACGCAATTCAAATTCTAAACTAAATCGTTCCCTAGTGTTACACTATCAGATCATGACTGACACGATAGAGAACTACTGGATGAGCTCTATAAGCTATCCTCGCCGATCAATAGGCCGCTAATCCTCAATCTGAAAATATCAATATGTAAGGGTGAGTCCCATTCGAAATTAATATGTATTTTCAGTCATAAGTAATAAAACATCATAGCATTATTATTCACCCAATTATAACATGTATTCATATTTCCGACAGTTAATTAAATCACCACACCGTCAAACACATCACCAAGTATAATACACAATCATTTGGTCATACCATATTATCATGCACGTGAATGAACTGACGCTATGCATGTGGTACCATACATGGGCTAAACCCACCCGACTGATCTATTCATCTTCAAGATACAGCCCAACCGGCACAAATTCCGCACAATGGGAATTATGCCCACCATATGATCCACAACATCACCAGGATCCATCACCAAATGCGTATGAATGACATACTTACAACATCACTGATCCAATGCATCACATCTCCTCATTAAACTCACCATATCATAACTAATAAACATGCACATGTATTAGTAAGCATTCAATTTATATTAAATATACTCAGATTAAACATCCTTCAATCACCGCAAGAATCAATACCGTTTCTTCAACAACGCCACACATTGTTACATTCACACGTATATGTACACAATACTACAATTCATCATTTAAATTAATTTATGATTTAAAATAAAATTGGGTCACTACCCATTTCCACAATTCATCATATAAAGCTCTTAATCAGCTTTGCAACGCCCAAAATGGCACTTAAAACGGCTAAACAGTTTAAAAGATACGAATTTTAGAAAATAATTATTTTTCAAAATTACACAGCGGTAACCGGTTACAGCATGGCTGTTACCCGGTTACGCGTTTACGTCACCTATTCGCTATTATTAAAAATCCGCTTGTAACTGGTTACAGCTGTTAGAACAAGAAATGTTTTGATCAATATTCTTAGTTTTGATGATAACATTAAGTATGAATTTTGTATAAGACAGTGTGGTACTCTAATCTATTACGTTTTCCATTTCAGGAAAAGTATAAAAGAGTATGCAGAAATCAGCATTCAGAAGCACTGAACCAGAAGTTCTAGATGGCTTCATCAGAACATGGTCTGGCAAGACATTAGAAGATGGTCCTGCAGAATCAGAACATGAACTGGAAAGCATCAGAAGATGGCAGTCAGAAGTACAAGCTCTGATGGTATCACGCTCAAAGCACTTCAAAGTCTAAAGACAGAAGTTGCATCTACACCAAAGCTGGAGACTCTGAAATTCAAACATCTATTCAACACATTCTGAGTCCAGAAGAAAGTACAAGATGAAAAGGCTATAACGTCAAATATCTGACTGACAAAAAGAACGTTAGAAGCTACAAAAGGCAAAGTCAGTAAAAGCAGCAAGATCATGGCTCGAGGTAGTTGACAAAAGTGTGAAAAATTAAATGCAGCGTTGTAATATTCACACAAAACATTAAATGCTTCCAACGGTCATTTCCTCTCAAGCGCCTATACATAGAAGTTCCATTCATAAGCATCATACAACACTCTTGCGCAAAAGAATAGAAACGCTGTCAAACTGAAAAGCAAAAAGAACTTCATCTTCAACCTCACATCTTTGTAATATCTTAGTGAGTGTTAAGAACTAGAACTTAAGAGAAATATCACACTGGGATTACAGCTTTATTAGAAGCAATCCAAACTCTTGTAAACATTTACTTTACATTGATTGTAAAAGGATTTCCTAGAGTGATTAAGTTGTGATCAGGATACTCTAGAAGACTTAGAGTGTTTCTAAATGGATAACCATTGTAATCAGTTGGATTAGTGGATTAAATCCTCAATTATGGTAAATCACTCTATAGGGGTGGACTGGAGTAGTTTTGTTAACAACGAACCAGGATAAAAATCATTATGTTGATTATTTTTATCTACCAAGTTTTTGAGTTACACTTATTCAATCCCCCCTTTTTAAGTATTTTTCTATCCTTCAATTGGCATCTGAGTGCCGGTTCTAGGTGCAAGCACTTAACCGTGTTAGACAAAAGATTCAGGGCAAAAAAACACAAAATGGTTGATCCAATTCCTGAAAATTCTGGTAAGACATACTCAGAATGTCATACACAATGTCAGGACACCTTTTCTGTCATCAGCTTAGTTGAGGCAGTACATACAGATCCCCCAAATTTTTATTACTTCTTGCATGCAGAAGTCCATGAGTGTTGGGATCATGTTAGTTCAGTTAACACAAATAAATCTGCTTTGCAGAGGTTCTGTGATAGCACAGTCATTAAGCAACACACTAATGTCATCCACGAAGTTATGACATCCAAACTGAACAAACAAATAAACAATACAAAAACATAAACAACACAGAGAATTGTTCACCCAGTTCGGTTCTAACTAACCTACTCTGGGGGCAACCAAGCCAAGAAGGAAATCCACTATCAGTAGTCTTAATTTGAAGCTAAACTCCCCCGTTTACAACTTCTCACTTAAACCCTACCCAATGCAATCTCCACCTAGGTTCTTCCTAGATATGGAATATCTCCATTCCACTCCCGATCATAGCAATGATGTCTAGCAGTCAACAACTCAGCCACTGCGTCCACAGCCTGATTCCCAACACTTTAAACACAAATAAACACAATGTTAACTTGAAGTTTCTTACAAGCTTTCTTCAAGAAAAAAAACTTCACTCATTGCTTCACAGCTTCTGAGTGATTAAAATAAACCTCTCACCTACAGGCTTTGAGGCAGAAATCAGTGACCATCCCACACACCGGGTGGTTCACCTACACGACTAACCCTAGAGACTACATCTTCCTAGCTCTGGCTATCAGCACACAAAATTAGGTTACAAAGGTTTCTATTTATAACCTGATCCTAGTTGGACTTGGGCTTATAAATCGCAACACGTTTCTGTTACAAATCAGGTCTTTAATCATATGTTTCCAAATTTATCTCCTAAACTAGAAACCGTTGAATCTTCAATATTCAGATTTGATTCTTCAATATTCTGACTTGATTATTTGACCTTTAAATATGCACCACATAGGATTACATAATATTCTCATAGAATATTCTGTATCTGTTTTAAATCAAACTGAATCTTTCTTCCTCAGTTCTGCAAGTCCGGTGTCATGGTTGAAGTCATGACATTCCATATAACATCTCGCTTTAGTACCTGTTTTGTTATTTTCATATTTTCAAGACTTATACAATATTACATTCAGCTGCTATTATGTTTTAGCCAAGCATGGATGCCAATAAGACAATTCTACAGAGCAGAACATCAATAATCTCCCCCTTTGGCTTATTTTGGCTAAAACTTACATTTACAATAAATTTAAGATCAAGAGCAGATGCTTCAACTTTCAAGACATCAGGAAGAATAGTCTTTTTCATTCTCAGAATTGGGTCTTTCTGTTCTTCACTGCGTAACCACATCATAACATCTTCAATTCACTCTGTATTCAGATCTTTCTTTGTTTCTTTTGACAGTAGCAAAATCAGCATGTTATGTACCATCTCTACCCCTTTTTAGCCATAATATGACAAAGCTTGAACCAATGACATACCTTTTCCGTTCAACACCTTCATGCAACACTCGTACATGAGGAGGACGATGGATGATGGCATTTGTCTACGAGGACTATTGGTGACAACATGAAAACCCACTCCTTCTAGCTCGAGGTCTAAGATGAAGCTTGAATGAGTTTCTGCCATCCTTCCTCGTAACTCAGAACACAAATCACAACTATGTTCACAACTCAGATCACAAATCACAACTAGAATGACCCTATTATTGAAGGCAGAATACGGAGGGACATTTTTGTTGTTATTGTTGTAACACCACTGGTAGAGACATATGATTTCTCCACCCTGTATTTTTCTGGACAGGTTTAAGTAAACGAACCCATCATAATACCAAACCTGCACACACCCAACACGAACACACACGAAACACATCTTGAGAGATTTGATCTTTGAAGCCTGCTGCGAAGATGCTATTTTTTAGCCATTTGAGATCATAGGTAGTAACGACGGTCTTTGGTCTTGTTCAATGGTCAAACGATTAATTAGGAAACAGTTCCAAAAGCAATTACTCTTTCCAAAGCAATTTTTGACTATTTTCTTCTGATAGGAGTTATCTTTAATCCAGCGCATGCATAGTCAGTGATTGAACTTTACACCGGCCATTGACTATAAGAGATAAACCCAATGCAGTTTTCCTTGTTTGACCATGAAGAATCAATGTCTTTAACTATGTCATGACATCCTGTCATACATTGTCCCTCTTTTACTCCTTAAGCACACCGCTTAAGATTCTTTTAAGAGACTTTGACAAATCCTCCTATGAACCAAGTAGTAGACCTCCCACTTACTCTACTAACTCACTAGTCATAGACTTCTGTTGTTCTGATCACCTTTAGACTATTTACTGCAACTGTGAAGAGCCTTCCACCACCTGTAAAAGCATGCAGTCACTAGACCAGATAAATAATTGTGGATACCAGATGCACATGGTTGGATTCAACCATTCCTAGATAACTGAACGTAATGCTACAACTTGTTATATAAACCTTTTCATAAGAAACTCCCTCTAGCTAAGTTGAAAAAGCTTCTGCTGACTTGGAACATCTTCAATATGATGGTAGAGTATAACAGACCAAGATAATTTTCTAGAATTATATCTTGAACTAAGAAGTCACTCCCCTTATCTGAGATAGTCTGAGCTTCCCCAATGGAATAAGCTTGAAATGATGAATGGAAAATATAAGATGCATCTTCATATCTTCAAGAGCCGCACTCTCTGTTTAACAATCCTGCTGGACACACTCACTATAGAAAATTTGTTCCTCTACAAAAGATACTCACATCAGAAATTAGACGTTATAACGTCTTGTATAGCATTAGAATACAACTGAGTTGTTCAGTACATTCCACTAACTCCACTTCTCTTTCTGCAACAGATTCAAGTCTACCACTTTATCTTCACCTGAAATAACCAACTGATGACCCTTTGAAACTAGATGTTTTCATAGAAAAGGTTCCCACATACACAACATAAAGAACTACCACTTCTTTCTCTGTTGATCATAACCCTTCCATGTTTCAATCTCCTCACGGTCTGCCAAGATAACTTAAAATCCTCCTTGATAGAACTAGAAGAATCCTCTTTTATCTTCAGCTATGTTGATCATATCACCAAAATTCGGTCTTCATAGTCATACTCACTAATGAAATCTTCAACATGAAAGTAAACACGTATTGCCATAACATGTTACAATCACCAAGATCAGAATCTGCCCATTCTAATCCACATTAAGTCAGAATTGTCACTTCAGACATTAATGTTGCTTCTTCTTCCTTCACATATAGTGATGTTGTGACATCCCACAAGACATTATTTTATCAGACTTAAAATCTCATCCCTTCCTCTGAGTGTTCCTTTACCTACACTGGTTGATGTCTTGTCTTGCTTCATACTCCCCCTGAGAATTACAACATACGGATGTTTTGAATGATTTTCCTTACCCTTGAAGCATTATTCATTTGGAACTTGCCACACTATCCAAGTTTGGAATCCTTAGTTTGCTTGCTACACAAGATCCAGACTGCCACTTCTTGTACCTTGAAATAGAAGAAACTTCTGAATAAGCCTGAACATGTCTTCAACAGATAGGTCTGAACCTAATCTTTACTAGTGTCTTCAAGAGTTGTGATGTAATAGACAAGGCATTATATACATCTTCTTCAAATTATCACATAGTAGATGTTAATATCCAGCTCCCATCAAGATATTTATCACCTCTTATATGTTACTTCTGCTTGAATCAACTCACCAGCCAACCATTGCCCTTCTTAATGCTTAAGAGAAGATAACACAAAACTATAATTGATACATAGTTCAAACCAGACCATGGATACTTTATACACATACTCAGCTCCCGACAGAGTATATGAGTCTTGTATTCAGGCTGTACATTCAATAAGTACTAAGTCTCCCGTCAAAGCACCTATTAGACACTTAGATAGAATTTACTGCTCACACCAGATCCTTCTCACTGATTTCTTCTTCATACATCAGAGCATTCTTCTTGGCAATGATGTTTTAACATCTATTATGACATCATTAAGGCTTTTAGGATCTCACACTCATCATCCTTTTTTTATGACACTTGAGGAAAGACATAGAATGAACGACACACACCATCAACTCAGCTACACACCAGTCATGATTAAGGGATAATATATACCATATCTCAATAAACTTTTCTTCAGACTTTCATTCTGATTTTGAGATAATGGATGTCACAATCTGTACCTGCCGAGGATATTCCCTCAATAAGGTTTCTGGAATGGATTCAACTATGACATAACACTTGAAACCAACTCAGATTCTTCACAGTAATCTGATTCTCTTAAGTCATCACACAATATTCAAAACCATATTTCACTACGAAAGAGACACAGTATTCAGTTTTCACCACTAACTGTTCTATGGTTAAGAAAACATTCCACATATCTGGTTCCTTTGATCAGAAGAGAATACCAGATATAAGCTCATCTTGAATTCTCATATAGGTCTTTAAAAAAACTGAATGAATCCTTTTACTTACACTGAGCTTTACTCCCACATTCCCATATATATGCCCAAAAAAACTGACAATTGGGGTGGAAGGTTCAGTTGATTGTATTTTGACCAATCAACACACAAGCCAGATGTCTCCTCTTCCATATCAGGAGTAGGTTCCAAACGAATGTACTCACACTACATTAGTTTAGTACCAGAACATCTGTTCTTCAACTGGTAGCTGCATACCAGTATACCATCAGTTCCTTTTCCTTGGAACACACAACACATGACAATCTTGAAGATCATCAAACAACTTTGTAGACGAATATGAGGAACAATGATCAATTGAACCTTTTCAACCTTAATAATCATGTTGTTATAAGTGGACTTGAGAGAGATCCCAAGTATCTTTGACACTTGCACTAAAGCTGAAAAATCTGCTTACAAACTCTGTTGAAAACCATATAACCCTAGACATCTTCTTTCAAAAACAGGATTTTGCATCAGATGCTATGCAGCGGAAAGTAGTCATATATCAACAGAGATTGCACAATGCTTGCTCCATGAACCAGTGGTAAAGATGACACCCAAGGATTGAAGCTGAACAATCCAACAATATGCTTGCTTCTTCTCCAAGCAACACAATGAGACCTAACCAATATTCTGACAAAAAAACTAAGCACAAAGATTACCTTATCATTAACTTCACTCTCGCATGAATGTTTTTGATACTCTTCTTCTGCACTTTCCTATATGCTGAATAGAGCAATACAAATTCTTCACTCCCGCATGAAGCCTTTGGATATTCTTGGATCCAGCAACACCATCTTCTCTTGCCAAGAGAGTACACCTGTTTTGGTCAGATTGGTTTAGTCTACCACACATAGGTCCATCCTCTACTTCTAGGGACCATACAATATAAATAGGACTATTCAAACAATTTTCTACTTTCAGCAACCAGAAAGCATCCCTTATGGATCTCATCCAAAAACAGACAGGATGCCTGCTCTGATACCAATTGAAAATTCTGGTAAGACAGACTCTAAATGTCATACACAATGTCACAACACCTTTTCTGTCATTAGCTTAGCTGAGGCAGTACATATAGATCCCCTAATTTTTGATTACTTCTTGCATGCAGAAGTCCATGAGTGCTAGGATCATGTTAGTTCAGTTAACACAAGTAAATCTGCTTTGTAGAGGTTCTGTGATAGCACAGTCATTAAGCAACACACTAATGTCATCCACGAAGTTATGACATCCAAACTGAACAAACAAATAAACAATACAAAAACATAAACAACACAGAGAATTTTTCACCCAGTTCGGTTCTAACTAACCTACTCTGGGGGCAACCAAGCCAGGAAGGAAATCCACTTTCAGTAGTCTTAATTTGAAGCTAAACTCCCCCGTTTACAAATTCTCACTTAAACCCTACCCAATGCAATCTCCACCTAGGTTCTCCCTAGATATGGAATATCTCCATTCCACTCCCAATCATAGCAATGATGTCTAGCAGTCAACAACTCAGCCACTGCGTCCACAGCCTAATTCCCAACACTTTAAACACAAATAAACACAATGTTAACTTGAATTTTCTTACAAGCTTTATTCACGAACAAAACTTCACTCATTGCTTCACAACTTTTGAGTGATTAAAATAAACCTCTCACCTACAGGCTTTGAGGCACAAATCAGTGACCCTCCGACACACCGAGTGGTTCACCTACACGGCTAACCCTAAAGACTACATCTTCCTAGCTCTGGCTATCAGCACACAAAATTAGGTTACAAAGGTTTCTATTTATAACCTGATCCCAGTTGGACTTGGGCTTACAAATCGCAGCACTTTGCTGTTACAAATCAGGTCTTTAATCATAAGTTTCCAAATTTATCTCCTAAATTAGAAACCGTTGATTCTTCAATCTTCAGATTTGATTCTTCAATATTCTGAATTGATTTTTTGACCTTTAAATATGCGCCACATAGGATTACATAATATTCTCATAGAATATTCTGTATCTGTTTTAAATCAAACTGAATCTTTCTTCCTCGATTCTGCAGGCGCGATGTCATGGTTGAAGTCATGACATTCCATATAACATCTTTCTTTAGTACCGGTTTTGTTCTTTTCATATTTGCAAGACTTATACAATATTACATTCAGCTGCTATTATGTTTTAGCCAAGCATGGATGCGAATAAGACAACTCTACAGAGCAGAACATCAACAGTTCCAACTCCTACTCATGAGCAAAACAACAATGGTAACAATGGAAGTAGTAGCTTCAATGGTTACAATAGACCACCAGTCTATGATGGTGAAAATTTTGAGTATTGGAAAGATAGACTTGAAAGTTATTTTCTATGTCAAGATGGTGATCTATGGGATTTGGTGTTGGATGGTTACAGACATCCTGTAAACAATCGTGGAGTCAAGATTACAAGACAAGCGATGAGTGATGACCAAAATAAATAATTCAAGAATCATCACAAGTCAAGGACTATATTGCTAAATGCTATTCTCATGTTGAGTATGAGAAGATAACAAACAGGGATACTGCTCATGACATCTTTGAATCTATGAAGATGACTCATGAAGGAAATGCTCAAGTCAAGGAGACAAAGGCTCTGGCTCTAATCCAGAAATATAAAGCGTTCAGAATGGAAGATGATGAAAACATTGAAGCAATGTTCTCCAGATTCCAAACTCTAACTGCTGGATTGAGAGTTCTTGACAAGGGATACACAAAGGATGATCATGTAAAGAAGATAATCAAAAGTCTTCCCAAAAGATGGGGACCAATGGTTAGAGCATTCAAGATTGCCAGGAATATGAATGAAGTATCTCTTGAAGAGCTGATAAGTGCCTTGAGGAGTCATGAGATTGATCTGGATGCAAATGAGCCTCAAAAGAAAGGTAAGTCTATTGCATTAAAATCTAATAATAAAAAATGCACTAACGCTTTTCAGGAAGAAGAAGAAGAATCTGACGAGTCAGAGTCAGAAGAAGAAGAAGATGAACTATCTTTCTTATCCAGAAGAGTAAATCAACTCTGGAAAAGCAAACAGAGAAGGTTCAAGAACTTTAAGAACTTCAAGAGGCCTGAAAAAGGAGAATCTTCTGAGCACAGAAGATCTGGCAAGAAGAAAGTGACGTGCTATGAATGCAAGGAACCTGGACACTACAAGAATGAATGTCCAAAGCTTCAGAGGGAAAAGCCCCAGAAATTTTTTTGAAAAGAAGAAAGGATTAATAGCTACTTGGGATGACTCAGATTCTTCTGATCAAAAGTCAGACTCTGAAGATGAGCAAGCAAATATAGCACTTATGGCAACAGTTGAAGCTGGTGAAGAGTCTAGCTCTGATTCAAACTCTGATGAGGTATTTTCTGAACTTACTAGAGATGATCTAGTTTCTAGCTTAACAGAAATTCTGGAAGTCAGGAGTCAACTTAGTATCAAATACAAAAAGCTTAAAAAGCTCTTTGAATCTAAGACTAAGAGACTTGAAATAGAAAACTCTGAACTTAAGGAAAAAATTTTAAAACTATCTAAAGATGTTGAATCATCTTCAAGTTCAGAAAAGTCTATTCCAAGCACTAACAATATTCTAAAAGAATATGATTTGAGTTTCATAAAGTTCTTATCTAGAGGTATAGGCAGAAGTCATATAGCCTCTTTGATATATGGTGTAAGTGGAAACATGAGAATATGCATAGGCTTTGAGGTTGAAACCCCATATAAACTTGAACCTATTGATGAAATGATTATCACATACAAACCTTTGTATGAACAGTTCAAGTATGGCCATTCTCATAATATCAAACACACATCACTCTCTCAGAGTTTCCACATAACACACACAAAGAAAAATGTTGTTGCACACTATAGAACATATTATGTTAAACCTCATGCTAAATCTCAGTTCAATCAGAACTTGAGAAGGACTAACCCCAAAGGACCCAAAAGAATGCGGGTACCTAAGGATAAGATAATTCTTGTTGCAGATATCCTTCAAAGCTCAAAAGACAAACATGTCATGGTACCTGGACTCTGGGTGCTCACGACACATGACGGGAAGAAGGTCTATGTTCCAAGATATGGAACTTAAATCTGCTGGAGATGTAAAGTTTGGAGGGAACCAGAAGGGCAGAATCATTGGCTCTGGAACCATATGTATTGGTAACTCTCCCTCTATAACTAATGTTCTTTTAGTAGATGGATTAGCTCATATTGTCCATAAGTCAATTAAGTGACAATGGTTATGACATAATCTTTAATCAAAAGTCTTGTAAAGCTATTAGTCAGAAGGATGGCTCAATCCTATTTACTGGCAAGAGAAAGAACAACATTTATAAGATTGATCTTTCAGATCTTAAGAATCAAAAGGTTACTTGCCTTATGTCTGTTAGCAAAGAGCATTGGGTCTGGCACAAAAGATTGGGTCATGCTAGTTTGAGAAAGATCTCTCAGATTAACAAACTCAATCTGGTCAGAGGACTCCCTAATCTGAAATATAAATCAGATGCTCTTTGCGAAGCATGTCAAAAAGGGAAGTTTTCAAAACCTGCATTCAAGTCTAAAAATGTTGTCTCTTCCTTTAGGCCGCTAGAACTTCTGCACATTGATCTTTTTGGTCCATTCAAAACAACATCAATCAGAGGGAAGAAATATGGATTAGTCATCATAGACGACTATAGCAAATGGACATCGGTAAAGTTCTTAAAACACAAGGATGAGTCACATTTTGTGTTCTTTGACTTCTGTAATCAGATCCAATCTGAAAAGGGATGCAAAATCATAAAGGTCAGAAGTGATCATGGTGGTGAACTTGAGAACAAATTCTTTGAAGTTTATTTCAAAGAAAATGTTATTGCTCATGATTTCTCTTGTCCTAGAACTCCACAGCAAAATGGAGTTGTAGAACGAAAGAATATGACTCTACAAGAAATGGCCAGAACCATGATCAATGAGACTAATATGGCTAAGCATTTATGGGCAGAAGAAATTAACACAGAATGTTATATTTAGAATAGAATCTCTATAAGACCTATTCTAAATAAGACTCCTTATGAATTGTGGAAGAATAGAAAGCCCAACATTTCATATTTCCATCCAGTTGGATGTGTATGTTATATTCTGAATACTAAAGATCATCTGCATAAGTTTGATTCTAAAGCTCATAAGTGTTTTCTACTTGGATATTCTGAACGCTCAAAAGGCTAAAGAGTATACAATACTTAAACTTTGGTAGTTGAAGAATAATCAATATCAGATTTGATGATAAGCTTGGTCTTGAAAAGCCAAAACAGTTTGAGAATTTTGCAGATATATATATCTCTAACTCAGATCTTGAAAAACCCAAGAGTAAAGAATTATCAGAAGATCAAGTTGCTTCTTCTTTAGAGAATCTCAGAATATCTGAAGAGCCAACACTCAGAAGATCTTCTAGACTCAACTCTGCTCATCCAGAAGATGTGATTATTGTAAAGAAAGATGATCCAATCAGAACAAGAGCATTCCTTAAGAACAATGCAGAATGTCAATTTGGTCTAGTGTCTTTGATTGAGCCAACTTCTATTGATCAAGCTCTGGAAGATGCTGATTGGATAATTGCCATGCAAGAAGAGTTAAATCCGTTTACAAGGAGTGATGTCTGGGATCTGGTTCCAAGACCTAAAGGATTTAACATCATTGGAACAAAGTGGGTCATCATAAACAAGCTGAGTGAGAAAGGTGAAGTCATCAGAAACAAAGCCAGACTGGTTGCTCAGGGCTATAGTCATCAAGAAGGTATTAACTATACAAAAACCTTTGCACCAGTGACCAGGTTAGAATCTATTCGTTTATTAATTTCTTTTGCAACTCAGAATAACATCACTCTGTATCAGATGGATGTTAAGAGTGCCTTCTTAAATGGTTATATAGATAAATAAGTTTATGTCCACCAACCTCCTGGTTTTGAAGACTCTAAGTCTCCAGAACATGTTTTTACATTAAAGAAATCATTATACAGACTAAAGCAAGCTCCCAGAGCTTGGTATGAAAGATTAAGTTCTTTCCTTCTGGATAATGGTTTCACAAGAGGAAAATTAGACACAACTGTTTTCTGTAAAACCTTTAAAAAGGATATTTGAACTTGCCAAATTTATGTTGATGATATTATATTTGGAACATCTAATGCTACCCTTGGAAAGGAGTTTGCTAAGTCTATGCAGGCAGGATTTGAGATGAGCATGATGGGAGAACTAAAGTACTTCCTAGGCATTCAGATCAATCAAACTTCTTAAGGAACTTATGTTCATCATACTAAGTATGTGAAAGAGGTTATGAAGAAGTTCAATCTGTCTAAAAGAAAAGAAGCAAAGACTCCAATGCATCCAACGTGTGTATTAGGTAAGGATGAGGTAAGCAAGAAGGTAGATCAGAAGATCTACAGAGGTATGATAGGATCTCTTATATATCTTACTGCTTCTAGGCCTGATATTTTATTCAGTGTACGCTTGTGTGCTAGATTCCAATCAGATCCTAGAGAATCTCACTTAACTGCTGTTAAGAGAATTCTTAGGTATCTGAAAGGTACTACTAATGTTGGTTTAGTCTACAGAAGATCTGAAGAATACAACTTAGTAGGATATTGTGATGCTGATTACGTTGGAGATAGAGTTGAAAGGAAAATTACTTCTGGAAGCTGTTAGTTTCTGGGTAGTCACCTGATCTCCTGCTACAGCAAGAAGCAAGCTACCATTGCACTCTCAACTACAAAAACAGAATATGTTGCTGCTGGATGTAGTACACAGATGCTCTGGATGAAAAGTCAGCTCGAAGACTATCAGATGTACGAGAGTAACATTCCTATATTCTGTGATAATACTTCTGCTATTTGTTTATCTAAGAATCCTATTTTACATTCTAAAGCTAAACATATTGAGATTAAACATCACTTTATTAGGGACTATGATCAAAAGGGTGTTCTTTCTTTAAACATTGTGGATACAAAACACCAGTGGGCTGATATCTTTACAAAACCCCTTGCTGAAGATAGGTTTAAGTTCATTCTGAAGAACATCAGTATGGATTTATGCCCAGAATGAAGGTGTTGAGAAGATCTAATATATGGATTAGATTTGAAATGTTATTTATTTTCCTATCAGATGGTCTGGCTATGCTTGATCATTTAGATACTCTGATTTTGTTATTGCTAACGTTTCATATGTCTAAGTATGATCCAAAACTTCTGTTAGATCAAAACAGCTGTCACCAGCTATTCCAGATGATAACCATGTGTTGATTCTGAAAGGACAAGCATGCGTGCAGTTGATGAGACGTCGCCCTAGGTAACTGTGCAAATATTTTCAAATTTCACGCTATCTCCTCTAACGTCTATCAACATTAAATGTAAATGATTCAGTTTCTGTAACTGTTGCATTCAGAATCTCATTGCATTTCTTTTTCAAATCCATGCCTATTTAAACACATTTCATATTCATTTTCCCTCTTTTCACACATTCATCATCTTCCGTTTATGCATTTCTGTCTCTCTTTCTCTCTCTTCAAAAACCCTAAAGTTACGAAACCCCCAAATCTCAAGTGTTCTTCAATGGCTTCTTCATCAAATACTCAACGCAAGGTCTCGTCTTCTCAGCAACATCAACAAGAACAACAACAACAACAAGAGTCTCCTTTGAATACTTGTTTGATTCTGTATGAAGATTTAGAAGTTCTATGTGAACTTATTGTTGACTTTGAAAATCTTCAAGCACATGAGTTTGACATTAAGACTAGTATGTTGGTTCAAGGATGGGAAAACATCTTCGATCGTCTTATTGGACCGGTTTATCCTCTGCTGGTTAAGGAATTTTGGACTCACGCTACTCTAACATCAAATGCCATAATCTCTTTTGTGTTAGGGCAAGAAGTGGTTATTGTCGCACGCTCGCGAAAAATGAACAGAGTCGCCACCAATATATTTATCCCATAAGGGAAAGGAATATCAGATAACCTAACAAAGGAAGGAACAGGGTCTTGCGACCAGAGAATCAAGGTACGGGAGTCGGTTACGCGAGGGGAAGGTGTTAGCACCCCTCACGCCCATCGTACTCGATGGTATCCACCTATTTTTGTTTCTATCTAAAGGGTGTGTACTATGTCTATGTCTAAATGTGAAATGAATGCAAAATGTAGGGAAAAGAAAGAATTGTACTCGCACGGGCCCTACCCCGCTGCCTACGTATCCTTTTCAGGAATCAGAGTTACCGTAGCTCGGCTCCATAGTTTCCATTTGTTTTGTGTTTTTTAGTTGAACAGAGGTTAAGGTCACAATCCACGATGCTCGACCTTTGGAGACTTATACGCCTAGTTTTGGAAAGGACTTAACTTGCTCTTAAGCGCCTAACAAGGCAAAAGAATGAACTTGGGTTTGTGTTTTTTATGTAACTACATGATGAACAAAACCCAATACAAGGTTTCGCACCACTTCGTCACTTTGTTTTAATTCGAGCCTTTATTAAGTGTTTTAAATGTTTTTGGTTGGGTATTTTTTAAAGGGATTTACTTTGCGATTAGAATCACATAAAATGTATAATGATCGAGAAGCAGATTAGGGAATGAATCCCACTCACTTCTATCCCATTATATAATGTTCAAGAAACAGATTAGGGAATGAATCCCACTCATTTCTATCCCATTAATTAATGTTTGAGAAACAGATTAGGGAATGAATCCCACTCATTTCTCTCCCATTAAGTAGTGACCGAGAAACAGATTAGGGAATGAATCCCACTCATTTCTATGCCACTAAGTGATTGAGAAACAGATTAGGGAATGAATCCCACTCATTTCTCTATCACTTTCTTAATGTGATTCGCCTCTTTATTTATTAATGTTTTGAAGTTGAAAAGAAAAAGAATGAACAAAAGGGAACTAACCTATTCTCTAATCTAAGTTATTCTAATCTAAGTCTAATGGCCCTAAGGTCAAGGATAACTATCCTAACCTATCTCAATTCCTCTTAACAAAGAAGGAAGAGTCTAAGGGAACATGGCAAAAGAATGGAGTTACAACTCCAACAAGATGAGAAGAGAGCCCTAGGGCAGTAGCAAATCAAGGAAATAAATGTCCTAAATCAAACACAAAAGCCATATGGCACTACACGAAAATATTCACAAAGAGTTACCAAAGTATCGCGTAAATCGTCACTTAACAATTAGCGAACAAACATCCATTAATCAAAACAAAAAGCAAATGAAACCATGAACAAAGCTTAAAGTCAGTAGTAATTAGTTCATTTATAGGTCCAAGACCTTATACCAATCTATGTTAGTCAATTAACTTGAAACAAACAAAGCTCTAACAAAACTATACAAAACTAGGTCAAAACTAGTTAATAGAATTCAAATTAGGAGTGAAGTTAGAAAGATGTGATCAAACGCTATAAGTCAGTAGCTAATGACCTCTAATAGGTGTCTAAACAATCATGGAATCAAGTCACAAAGTTTCATACAAAATTATAGGTCATTCGGACAAGTTATGGTGCAATCGTTAACCGAGGGTAAGTTATTTACAAGTAAAAAAGAAGATTCAAGTAAAATAAGAAAACATGACTTGAAAAATTCAACTCCAGGTCTTAGGACCTCTAAACATCCCTATTTATATGTACAAAAAGAAACTAAGTCAATTGCATAAAGGCAAAGCAAATTATAGGTCAAATTTACATGGTTATCCGTTTAGGAACGTACATAGATCGGGTATAGAAAATCTAATGAAAACCTAACCAAAAAATAGAATTAGACTTTTATCTTTTTCACACAATATGGTATATGAGTCTACTGATATCACACAAAAAAATGGCAATTAAATTCTACTCCTAAGGTATTAAACAAAATTAATTTGCAAAACCGATCAAACTTAAAAACACAATGAACATGTTGAAAGAAAGGATTTATTAAAAATAGGAAAACAATTTCTAAAAATCTAGAAAAAATACTACAATTATTTACACATGTGATTCTATCTAAAACATATTTTTGTTCATTTTTTATTTGAATTAAAACTGGTTTATGAGTCAAAAGTTAGAGGTAAAACAAAATGAAACAATTTCTAACAAGAAAGCCTACAGGGGGTGCACTAGCAATAGAGACAAAGACCTGGGATTAGTGTATTGCGCTTGGGCCCAGAATAGGGGGGTGCGAAAATCAGCGCGCCAGACCCAGTTCCATTAAATCCACTTTTATTTTGTTTCAATTGTTATTTCCAGCATGTCATTTATTCACATTTTATGTCTACATTTAACAACGTGACACAAAAAAATAAAATGAAAGGAGCTCAATTGGTCATGTATCACTTAAAATGCTAAAGGACAAAAATGAAAATCCCAAACCAATCATAGCATGACAACGCATCCACTCAATGATTTGAATAAAACAAAAGCCACAAACTCATGGGAAGCAAACCAATGGCGAATTGACACGTACGCAGGCAGAAGAGAAAAACAAACAACACAGACGCCGGAGACGGAGCTCCGGTCGTCTTCTCCGATCGGCTGACGGCGGAGGTGGACGAAAATTACTAGAAATGCAAAAAGCAAACATCTTTCCACTCGGAATTTCGCGTAGATCATGAATCTCGCATCTGTTTTTCCTAATTCTCCTTCTAATACACGATCCGAACCACATTTCTAAAGCCCTAACATTCAAGATTCTCTCTAAATCACACAAAATAAGTACCGAAGCCATCCTCATGGCACAAGGCATTCGAATACGCGATCCATACATTCAAATGAGAGCTATATCACGCAAACCGAATTCATGTTCAAAAACAAATCCATACACGATATGCAACACCTTCAATGCAAACATGGTGGTCTAAATCCTAACCCAATCCCTGATGACGGGTTCCAGGCCTATATGCTTCTAAATGCAAAGGAATAGAGCTTACTTGTTGCGAATCTTGATTCAAAGAAATGAAAGAGAACTCCACGAATCTTGAAGTCCCTTGGCGGTGATGGTGATGATGCTGATGATGCTTGATATGGCACTAATGAATGAATGGAGGTTTGAAGGTTGTTGAGATGAGAGTGAGGTTGTTATGGTGTAGGTTGAACGGTTATGGTGGTGGTGGTGGTGGTTAGAGGAGTTGGTTACGGTTGTAGTGTTTCGGTTATGGTGGTTAGAGTTGGTAGAAGATGAAGTGAGGGTTGAAAGGAAGAGAGAGTGAGAAGAGAAGAGATGAGAGTTTTCGTGGAGAAGAAAAGTGAATCTTTCTTCGGTGAATGAAGTGTGAAGAGCCTTTATAGTGAAATGAGAGTGCATAGTTTTACTTGGTGTGGTGAGGAGCAGAGTGTGCATTTTGTTGGAGTGGGACCTCTCTTCAAGACTTAGTGAACAAGGGTGGACTTTTATGGCCAGCTTCTCATCAGCTTTTTCGTGGCATATCGTGCATGGTTATTTATAGCAAATGACTGGTGATGAAGTGTTATTTTCACATGCTACAAGCTTTGCCTTAGCCTTATGCTTGATCCATGCCATTAACGTGTTCAAAACATCCACTTTATACATGCGCATCTCTTGCCATAGACCACCAATGGACCTGATTGTGGTATCCCCATAAAGAAGGGATGGCATAGAACAACACTTGCGTTGGGAGTTCCTTAAGATGAGGTCTACATCCTACTCAAAAATACAATGAAACCTGATGTGGTGGTCGTTTTCTTTACCTCCCCGTTTCACTTGGGAGGACGGCACGCTAAACCCTTCACGCGAAATTTGGAAGGAGAATGCGCCCGTGGTGGGATGAATTTTATTTCAGTTCTTCCTACGATATCACACGAACTTTCTTATTTGTCCTACGAGTAGGAAAGGGAAAAAAAGATCTCAACTAAACCCTAGGAGTTTGCTAAGTGTGGGGATTTCACTTAGACTAGAAATTCTGGAGTCCGGGAGGTCGGTTATACATAGGGAAGTGTTTAAACACCCTACATATCTGTAGTACTCTACAGGAACCTTCTCTGTGTCATTGTGATTGTGTTTGCTGCTAATGATTGGGAAAGTTTCTCCTTTGTGTTAGGAGAAGGAATTGATTTGATTTGAAAAGACAGACAGATAGACAGACTGACTATTTTTGGTATTTTATTAGCTCGCTGAGATTCCTTGTGAACCTCATGCCTACATATCCCTAGTGGAAGTCAGAGCTTAATGTAGTTCGGGGAACTAACTAGGGAAATTAATTGTTTTTTTTTGTGCCTTGCTTGAAGCTCAAGGTTGAAGCTTGGAATTAAATCTCTGTTTACAGTAAAGAGACATGAAATCATCTCTACAGAGAGGTATTTGTACTATTCTACCACAAACATTTAAAGGAGTGACAGAATAACTGAATTCATTTCATTCAAGAGGGGGACCTTACTTGTGTGTGCAAGTATGCCAGTCAGATGCCTCTTAAATGAAAGAAAGTTGCTCGTTCAAATTAGGGAAAGTGTACAAGTCTGGGGATGTGCCAGAGCATGTCTTTCAGAGTCCTAAATGGGAGACTTTGATTGAAATTTGAAATTGAAATGTTTGTTTGTTTGAATGTGGTAGAGTAGTAAAAATATCTCTCTATAGAGATAAGCTATGTCTATCTACTGTATAAAAGATTTGAATTTAGCTGGCTTGTATGAGGCCCAAGCTTGAGGCTTTTTGATTGATTAATTAATATTATTGACTCTGGGAGATGACTCCATTGAGGATTAATTACAGGGTATTTTTGTGTTCTGTACAAAGCCCAGAATTGAGGCTGACTCTACTTAGGGAGACTCTATTTGTGTGCCTTGTACAAAGCCCAAGGTTGTGGCTAACTGTTGAGTATAATTGAATGAATGACTCTATTTTATGTGCCTTGTACAAAGCCCAAGGTTGTGGCTGACTCTAGCTAGGGAAAACATTATTTTCTGCCTTGTACAAAGCCCAAGGTTGTGGAAGACTCTTAAATAAATGAATTGAGTATGGATGACTATATGGGGAAAGATCCTAAGTGTTAGGAATCTTTGACACATGAAAGTATGGTTTATCTGCCTTGTACAAAGCCCAAGGTTGTGGCTACTGAATGATGAAGAACTCACTGGGGAGACTCTATTATCTGCCTTGTACAATGCCCAAGGTTGAGGCTGACTCTTGACAGGGGAGTTTTATTGTTTGGGTGCCTTGTATGAAGCCCAAGGTTGAGGCTAACTGTTTTTGTTGGTTTTGACTCTACTGAGGAGGTTTTATTTATTGAAAGACTGTTTTTCTTTGGAAGCTAACCCTTTCCAGGGATTTTGACTCAGCTGGTGAATTTGTCTGTTAAAAGACTGACTTTATCATGTTTTTTGGAGGCTGACCCTTTCCAGGGGTTTTGACTCTTTTGGGGAAATTATCTCCTAAGAGAAATGAATCTTTATTATTTGACATTTAATAATTGACTTTGGAGGCTAACCCTTTCCAGGGGTTTTGACATTTTAGACAGATGTTGGAGGCTAACCCTTTCCAGGGGTTTTGACATTTTAGACAGATGTTGGAGGCTAACCCTTTCCAGGGGTTTTGACATTTTAGACAGATGTTGGAGGCTAACCCTTTCCAGGGGTTTTTATTGAAATGAAGGAATGTGTGGAAGCTAACCCTTTCCAGGGATTTTGACATTTTAGACAGATGTTGGAGGCTAACCCTTTCCAGGGGTTTTGACATTTTAGACAGATGTTGGAGGCTAACCCTTTCCAGGGGTTTTTATTGAAATGAAGGAATGTGTGGAAGCTAACCCTTTCCAGGGATTTTGACATTTTAGACAGATGTTGGAGGCTAACCCTTTCCAGGGGTTTTTATTGAAATGAATGGCAGAAAGATTATCTAATGGAGACTTCTTGTTTAAAGCCCAAGATGAAGGCTGACTCAATGCTGAGGATGACCAAACATGAATCCTAGACTCTGCTAAGGAAGATTGATGAAGATAAGGGTGACAGAGACTGTCCATGTCTCTCATTCCAAAAATGTACTCAATGTGAAATTGAGACAAACTTAGCTTGTTTAAAGTCTGGTTTAAATTGGAAGAAACTCACCAGGGTAGGCTAAAAGGTGACTAAAGACCTGTTCCTATGTTTATAAGAAACCTGATGGGTCCTTGTATACAAGCTCAAGAGGAAGCTGGAAATGCTTTTAAGAAGCCTGTGGGTCCTTGTACAAAGCCCAAGAGGAGGCTAATCGAGGGTCCTTATTATAGCACAAGAGAAAGCTATGTGGTTTTGAACTTATTTTGGCTCTAAGCAAATGGGTAAGAGGTTTCACCGGGAATAATTCCTCTTTGGGTGGATGTATCCTATATTTTGGATTCTAAAGTTTTTACCAAGATGTTTCACCGGGAATAATTCATCTTGGGGGTTTGAACTACAGATCTCTAATTAGGAAAGAGCCTTCACCGGGAAGACATTCTCAATCCTAGGTCATATTCCTAATATATATATATAGTTTAACTGTCCTAAGGTTTATACTCAAACGCAGTTCTAAACTAATATATGCACAGTTTATATTTGACAGTAATTTAAATAAAGACTGTAAATTGAAAGCTTGTAAAGCCTAACCTGGATGGAGTGGAGGCCATTGAAGAAGTATGTACAGAGCCTCAACAGTATTTTTGTTGTTTTGTTGATAACAGTTGAATATGTATGATAAACAGTTAATGTTTTTTTGAAAACAGAAGAAGTGAAGATGGACAAAGGTCACATAGGTATCTGAAGAGTTTCACCGGGAATAATGCCCTTCAAATACCAGAAGAATGTTTTGAAAACAGAAAGAGGATTTTAAAAATACAGTTTTGAAAACAAGCTAAGAAGAGAAGGTTTTTGGGACTTACACTCTATTAGAGGCCCAGTACTTTACAGTACTGGTGTAAAAACAATTTGAAAAAATGATTTGGAATGATACAAGGTTTTGTTGTTTGAAAACCTTAATCATTTGATTTTATCAGAGATTGAAAACAGTTTTGAGATTTGACAAAAGTCAACTTAATTAAAGTAAAAATAAAGATTTTTACTTAATTAAGACCTAAACAATTAGGGTTTTATCATAAAATTATTTATAAAATGATTAGGTTAAATCAAAGTGAATATATATATTTAAAGTATTTAAGAAAACACTTAAAAACATACTATTTTAAACCTAATTAAAATTCAAGAAATACATAATATTTTTATGATTTTTTTTGACTATTCACAAAATAGGTATATTAAATAATAGGTGTATGAAAAATGAAGTGAAAATGATTTATTTTGATAGGTTAAATAAATATGTGAAGTTGTGAAGAGAAATGAAAGAAATTAGTGTTAAAAAATAAGTTTTGGCCCTTGGAGGGTTTGAACCCACGCCCTTGAGGTCACCAGTCCAAAACAACACCACTGAGCCAACGCGCGCTCAGTGTTAGTGACTTGCCTTCATTTGGTTATGTTTCAAAACAAGTTGTAAATCTTTGAAAAATAAAAGAATCAAAAAGTCTGGGGCGAGGGGGATTCGAACCCCAGACTTTGGGCATGAGGAGACTAAGAGCGCATGTGTGGCCACTAGGGCAAGTTATTCAGTCGTTAATAAAACGCACACCATTCAAAATAAAATAAACTCTCCCCTGAGAATTCAAATTTGCGCGCCACCACCATCTTCATCTTCAACCTCAAGCTCTCCATTTTTGAATTTCTGAACTTACTCGTTTCTCAACCATTTGCAACGATGTAAACATGAAACTTGCTCTAAATTCACTCACGATTCTAAATATGTAACTAACATGAACTATCATTAACTACATCTAACTAATTTACCAGAAATCGTGAAGAACCCTAAAATTTCAAAATTAAATTAAATGACTATACTGAAAGATAAATGGATGATGATAGAGGGTTTTCAATCCTCTGATGATGCTGAACAAGATAGAATCGAGCTATTTCACAAAGAGTACTTAAATTAAAGAGAGGGAGTTCAGAAACTTACCTCTGAAAATGGAGATCGTGAGGATGATAGAGAGCAACTGGGCTTGTATGAATGATCCCAAAAGCTTCCTTGTGGCTCAGTGATGCTAACTGAATGCTTGTAATGACCTCAAACCTCCTGAATTGTTCTATGGACCTCCCTCGATTTCAGCTTCAAGTGAACATGGAGGGTGTTGATTCTCGAGTTACAGATGAGCTGCAGCCATCTGGTTAGCTTCACTATGACCTGAGGAGTGTGTCTGGATGATTGGCTTGCCTTGAAACCTTCTGAATCACTCCATGGACCTCCAACTGCAGATGCTCCAAAGTGAGAGCAACAATGGTGTTCCTCCACCTACAGAAGTGATCCAGGTGCTTGGATCACCTCAAATGACCTCCCTTGAGATGTTAGAATGCTCACTTCCCAAAGATAAGCTCTGGTTTGAAGAAATCGATTCTTCTTGCCAAAGAACTTTGAAAAACAATGAACAAGAGAAGAGAAAGAGAAAGCAAGTAATATGGTTGCTTTGGTGTGTTTTTCTACTGAATTGTGCTCTCCTATTTATAGGCAAATGTCTCAGTACTGAGTGAGAGAGTGAGCTTGCTTAGTGAAGCAAGTTTGGTTTCTTAGCCATGAAGAAATTTCAAAGAATATCCAAGTGTGATCATTGCATTTTCGAGCCACCTCCCCTATCCATTGATTCTATCTGATCTTAGGGGACAATTCAGATGCAAAGTGAGCTCTAATTGGTTGATGAGAAGATTCCTTGGGTGATTCATCAATTTGCCATAAATTCTCAAATGTAATCATTACATAATCACATGTTCTTGTTTTAGGAATCTTCTTCAATTATCATGGCATGGTGAAAATGAATGCATGGCATGTTTGCAGATGTATTATGGGTCATGTAGCATCTGTATTTGAGGTCATGTGCACAAAACTTCAAAGTTCCAAAATGATGCATGACCTATAATTTCACTTCATGAGGCCAACTTTGAACAAGCATAACTCTTAGCTCAAATTGAATTTTGAGAAGGTTGAACACAATTTGGAAAGCCCTAAACATCTACTTTAAATCATTAGTTTATGTCTTCTTCAGAATCCTTTGGGAAATTTGTGAAAAATGAGGCCAAAGTTGGAAGAAAACTAGGTTAAAACACTTAGAAAAATTTCTAAGTGTTTATGACCTAAACTTCAAAATTTCCAAAACTTCATAAATGGTTGATCTTTTGAAAAAAGTTCCCTTGTAAGATGTTGTTTTATTTGGCAAGATCTACAACTTTCATGTTGGAAGTTTTTTGAGTTGTGTAGGTGAAATTTTGAGATCTCACCATGCCCTCAAAAACCCTAATTCCCGACTTTTCGCTCTTTGATGAATTTCTTTGAATTTCTTTGGCCAAATGACTTTGACATCCATATATTGATGATATTGATCTTTGAAAGTCATTTTTTGACCAAAAACCTTAAAAGTCAATGATGATCCTTCACAGTTGACTTTTTCCTGACAAAGTGAATTTTTGGGCTTTTGTGTAGAAATAAGATCTTCTCCCCAAATGGATGATATAAATGGATTATATGGAGGTAGTAGAGACTCTTGAATCATGTCTTGAGTTTTGGATTCATGCCCTGATCAGAAGTCAACTATCTTGGTGAATTAGGTCAAAACCCTAATTTGTCGACCATGTGAAAATAATGACTGTAGACTTTGAATTGAAGTGTGATGTCCAGTAGATCTTGTCATATGAGTTATTTGAAGATGATTGATGTCTTTGAATGGTTCCCTGGGGCTTTTTAGGGTTTCCCAAAAGTGATCCCTGATTTTAGTCCTTGATAGGCTCAAAACCCTAGTCTGGTGACCTGAGTAAACCTGTACTCATATGACTGGATGTCTAATCAATCATAGATGAGAAAAGTGAAGTTTTTGAGCCCCATGATTGTATTAGAGACTAGTCTTTGTATTGATTGATCCTTTGCCTGAGCTTTCTTGTCTTTGAGCATCCTCGATTAGGTACCAGATGGAGAAATGACTGCTCTGGGTACTTGTCTTGACCTGATGAAAAATCCTGAAGATATGTCATCTCAGGGGGGTCAAAAATTAGGGTATGACAGATGCCCCTATTTAAGTTTCTTTTATCTGGAGGGAGAGAGATTGAGATCTCGATCTCTCCTGCGTAAAAGAGACTTAAATATCAAAGAATGCCCGAATTTTGGGCGCTCCTGAGATGTTGTAATTGATAAAATCTTTGCATGATTTGATCCTGTTGTCGCACTTGGCGGGGGATGATGAGACAAACTCCTGCAGAAATACTTGATGTGGATTCTGGTGAATGGATGGCAATGTAGGATGCGCAATCCATCTTCTTTAACTAAGTGCTGATACTTAGAAAAAGGTAAACAACCTCTCCTCGTTTCGGATGTCCATATCTCGAAACTGGTCTCGGTTGCGTTTGGACAATATCTCAGATAAAGAGAAAATCTCCAAAGGTTTGTTTCCTCATCAAACTTCTCATCAGCACTTGGAGACGAGACGCCATTTGATGGTAGTAAAGAAACTTCAAGGGTTTGTTTCCTCATCAAACTTCTTATCAGCGCTTGGAGATAAGATGCCATTTGACGGCTGTAAAGAAACTTCACCATCTTCCCTTTTGACTTGACGTCTTTGAAAGAATGTCATATGGCCTCATGATCTTTTGAGGGGCTAATGACTTTGTTTGAAGGCGGACGAACTGTTTTCGGGGTGAAAACTGCCATTCGTCAACTGATGCCTGGGGAATCAACGAACTGTTTCCCTAAGAGGAAAACTGCCATTCATCGACTCTGTGGGGAGTTAAACATCCCAGAAACAGACAAACTGTTTGAAGAAACTGCCATTTGTCGATCTCTTGAGTATTTAACAGACAAACTGTCTTTCCTTGGGGAAAGGCTGCCATTTGCCAATTGCTAGGGGAGCAAACTGTCTTCTACTGGGAGAGACTGCCATTTGTCGACCCTGTTGTGATAGAAAGTGAGCAAACTGTCTTCTGCTGAAAGAGACTGCCATTTGCTGACTTTGTTGTGATAGAAAGTGAGCAAACTGTCTTCTGCTGAAAGAGACTGCCATTTGCTGACTTTGTTGTGATAGAAAGTGAGCAAACTGTCTTCTGCTGAAAGAGACTGCCATTTGCTGACTTTGTTGTGATAGAAAGTGAGCAAACTGTCTTCTGCTGAAAGAGACTGCCATTTGCTGACTTTGTTGGGGAATCTGAACTATCTTCTGGATGAAGACTATCATTTGCTGACTCCGCTGGGGAATCATTTGTCGATCTGCTGGGAGATTCTGAATTTTCCTTTGACAAGAAGTGGCACCTCTTGACCCTGCTGGGGAAATACCAAACCTGTAGGGAGTTCCGGAATGTGAAGCAGACTATCTTATCTGAAGAAGACTGTCGAATGTCGCTCTGCAGGAGATTCTCGGCTGAGGAATTCCAAAAGTGAACAAACTATCTCTTTGAGGGAGACTACCATCTATTGACTTGCTTGGGGAAATCTCTCTACATGGATCGTTGTCTTGAAGGAAAAAGTTTCTCCAGGACTTGCAGGGGAAACTTGAGTTCATGCCCTCATGACTCGGGCATTCTCATGATTAAAAGCCTAATTTGACTATGCAGTTGTGATGTAATGTATGCATGAATATTATGACAATTATAAAATGTAAAGTGAATGTGAATAGAATTGTCGCGGATGTAAAATCCTAATGATACGACTTGAATTCTTGTTGATCAGAAGATGTCCTCTTCTTGTAGTTCGAACTCTGTTTGGAATATCTGGCTATCAGTTGTCCGCTGTCCGAAGTAAAAAATATGAATTGAAGTAAAGATCCGTCATAGGGAGATGTTCGCAAAGCGACCTCATGGGGAAATATTGGTTCCCGGAGTCTCAACCATTCTCGGAGCAACTGTTTGCATTCTTCCTATTGTTTGTAAACCTTAGAAAGAAATTTCACCTTTATTTTTGCAAGTAAATTCATTTTTATTTTATGAAAACATTTGTTTCAAGAAAATGACTGTTTAAACTTAAAATGCATTTCAAGAAACTGAATAAGACTAGATTGCAAAGGAAAAGCACAAGGCTCAAATTATTATATATGGAATGGTAATCAGCCAAATGCTTGATTCCATGGAGTATTTACAAAGTTGGAAATTGGTAATTTTTGGGAAAAGGGCTACGATGAAACGTGACGACCGTTATCTTTCCTTCCACTCCGAGTTGCGCTGTATTCGTGCTTCGTAGAAGATGACCTACTGCTGATGAATACTCCGCTATGGATTTTGAATGATCAAGTTTGTCCTGAACACAGTTACTTGCCATATATCCCTAACTTTTGCGTAAACTACCCCTTTCGGGTTTTAAGTTTACCGGGATTGATTATATATATTTTTTTTATGTCTCTAACTTTTGCCTGAATCGCCCTTTCGGGTTTTCGATTCACCGAGACGCTCTTTTTTGCCTAAGCCGCTCTTTGCGAGTTTTCAACTTAGCGAGCTGTTCTTTTGTTTATTTAGGCGAAGTATTTCTTGACTGCGTCGACGTTCACAGGACGGGTGAATTCTTCTCCATCCATAGTCGTGAGTATTAAGGCTCCTCCTGAGAAAGCTCTCTTGACCACGTAGGGGCCGTCATAATTGGGAGTCCATTTCCCTCTCGAATCTGTGAGAAAAGATTGAATCTTTTTGAGTACAAGGTCGCCTTCTTTGATTGTGCGAGGTCGAACCTTTTTGTCGAAAGCTTTCTTCATTCTTTGTTGATATAGCTGTCCGTGGCATAAAGCTGTCATGCGCTTTTCTTCGATTAAGTTCAATTCATCGAATCTGCTTTGACACCACTCGGCTTCTGTTAATTTTGCCTCCATCAAAACTCTCATTGATGGAATCTCAACCTCTATAGGTAGGACTGCCTCCATGCCATATACAAGGGAGAAAGGAGTTGCTCCAGTCGAAGTACGTACTGATGTACGGTAACCATGAAGAGCATACGGGAGCATTTCATGCCAATCTTTGTAAGTGATGACCATCTTCTGAATGATTTTCTTGATGTTTTTGTTAGCTGCTTCTACAGCTCCATTCATCTTTGGCCTGTAAGGAGATGAGTTGTGATGTTCGATCTTGAATTCTTCACAAAGCTCCTTCATCATTTTGTTATTCAAATTTGACCCATTGTCAGTGATTATCTTGCTAGGAACGCCGTAGCGACAGATGATGTGATTCTTGATAAACCTGACGACAACTTGTCTTGTAACGTTTGCATATGAAGCTGCTTCAACCCATTTGGTGAAATAGTCTATGGCTACCAAGATGAAGCGATGTCCGTTGGACGCTTTTGGTTCGATCATTCCAATCATGTCGATTCCCCACATGGAGAAAGGCCAAGGGGAAGAGAGTATGTTGAGCAGAGATGGTGGCACATGAATTCTATCGGCGTAGATCTGGCATTTGTGACACCTCTTTGCGTACTGGTAGCAATCTGACTCCATCGTCAGCCAATAATATCCTGCTCTCAGTATTTTCCTTGTCATGGTATGTCCATTGGTGTGAGTACCAAAGGAACCTTCATGTATTTCTCTCATGAGTATTTCTGCTTCTTTTCTGTCAACGCATCTGAGCAGAACCATGTCGAAGTTTCTCTTGTACAGAACATCTTCATTCAGGAAGAATCTACAAGCTAACTTTCTCAAAGTCTTTCTATCTTTCTTTGACGCCCCAAGAGGGTACTCTTGCTTTTGAAGAAAGTTCTTGATGTCGTAGTACCACGGTTTGTCGTCGATGATTGCTTCTACTGTGAACACATGAGCGGGCCTATCCAGGCGCATAACATCGATCCGAGGAATGTCATTCCAATGATTTATCCTAATCATGGAAGAGAGTGTGGCTAATGCATCAGCCAAGTTGTTTTCTTCACGAGGAATGTGATGAAAATCTACCCTGTCGAAGAATGGTAACAATCTTCTCGCGTAGTCTTTGTAAGGAATTAGCCCTGGTTGGCGTGTTTCCCATTCTCCTTTGATTTGATTGATGACCAAAGCAGAATCTCCGTACACATCCAAGTGTTTGATTCTTAGATCCATGGCTTCTTCGAGACCCATGATGCAAGCTTCATATTCGGCCTCATTGTTTGTGCACTTGAAAGTTAATCTGGCAGAAAACGGAATATGGGTACCCTGAGGTGTAACAATGATTGCCCCAATTCCTCGTCCATAAGCATTGACAGCTCCGTCAAAGATTAAACCCCACTGGGATCCTATCTCAGGTCCTTCGTCTGGTAGTGGCTCGTCGTAATCTTTCATCTTGAGGTACATGACGTCCTCGTCCGGAAAGTCGAAACTGGTTGATTCATGATCATTGAGTGGATGGTGAGCCAGGTGCTCAGCTAGAATGCTTCCTTTCACGGCTTTCTGTGCGTGATACTCAATGTCATATTCTGATAACAACATCTGCCAACGGGCAATTCTCCCGGTTAAAGCAGGCTTCTCAAAGATGTACTTGATTGGATCCATATGAGAGATCAAACAAGTAGTATGTCGAATCATGTACTGGCGGAGACGCTTGGCAGCCCAGGCCAAAGCACAACACGTCTTCTCGAGCATGGAGTAGCGGGATTCACAGTCAGTGAATTTCTTGCTCAGGTAGTAAATGGCATGCTCTTTTCTTCTCGTCTCGTCTTGCTGTCCAAGGACACAACCCATGGAGTCTTCTAAGACGGTTAAGTACATTATCAAAGGTCTTCCTTCCACTGGAGGAGATAAGATGGGTGGTTCGAGCAGATATTCCTTAATGCTGTCGAACGCTTTCTGACAATCGTCTGTCCAGACGCAACTTTGATTTTTCCGTAGAAGTTTGAAAATAGGAGCGCAAGTTGCAGTCATGAGATATATGAATCTCGAGATGTAATTCAGACGTCCAAGAAATCCTCTAACTTGTTTCTCGGTTCTGGGTGAAGGCATTTCTTGAATTGCCTTGACTTTGTCTGGATCTACTTCAATTCCTCGTTTGCTGACAATGAAACCAAGGAGTTTTCCTGAGTAGACACCAAAGGTACACTTGTTGGGGTTCAGGCGAAGCTGAAACTTCCGTAAGCGTTGAAATAACTTTGTCAGATTCTGTATGTGATCTTCTTCATTTTCTGATTTGGCAATCATGTCGTCCACATAGACTTCCACTTCCTTATGCATCATGTCGTGGAAAAGCGTAGTCATGGCTCTTTGATAAGTTGCCCCTGCGTTCTTTAGTCCAAAAGGCATAACACGGTAGCAGAACGTGCCCCAGGGGGTGATGAAAGCTGTTTTTTCCATGTCTTCAGGTGCCATTTTGATTTGGTTGTATCCTGAAAATCCGTCCATGAACGAGAAAACTTTGGATTTTGCTGTACTGTCTACCAACATATCAATATGTGGTAAAGGAAAATCATCCTTAGGGCTAGCTTTGTTCAAATCTCTGTAGTCGACGCACATGCGGACTTTTCCGTCTTTCTTAGGAACGGGAACAATGTTAGCTAACCACTGAGGGTATTCTGAAGTGACGAGGAAACCTGCGTTGATCTGCTTTTGAACTTCCTCTTTGATTTTCATGGCCATCTCCGGATGAGTTCTTCTTAATTTTTGCTTGACCGGAGGGCATTCTGCTTTTAATGGCAAGTGATGCTCCACTATACTGGTATCCAACCCTGGCATATCTTGATAAGACCAAGCGAAGACATCTGAGAATTCTTTGAGCAGCTGTATCAAACTCTCTCTGATCTCTGAACTGAGCGAAGCTCCAATCTTAACCTCTTTTCTGTTTCCATCGGAACCAAGGTTAATGATCTCTAGAGGCTCATTGTATGGCTGAATGGCCTCTTCCTTTTGTTGAAGTAACCGTGAAATTTCCTTTGATATTTCTTCGTCTTCTTCTTCCTCTGCCTCGAATACAGGAAACTCAAAGCTTGGAGAAGTCATACGGTCGCACGTTTCAACGGGGTATTTTATGATTAATCTGCATATGTGTGATAAGTTTTATTTAGACAACGAGGGAAGACTCGGTGTATGCAGTTAATGATTTTTTTTTTTGATGTTTTTTAAGGGTGTTTTTTAGGATTACCAATTTCCGAAAAAAAGAAAAGGAAAAACTAAACGAAGGAACAGAATGACATTTTTATTTATGGACAGTCATTTCTTGAAACAAAGACCCTATAAAACAAAACTCTATTGCTTTGGGCGAAGCAAAGAGGGACATTTAACTAAGAAATAGTAAAATGCAAAGCCCTATGAAACATCTCTTCACCCTGGGCTATGGTGAGAGGACAAAATAACGGTGAAAGTTCCTACTTAGGAGTGCGAACAACAGTTGAAACTTCAACAGCTGTCCAATAGTGGCGAACCCCATTGTGCACTAAGTAATCTGGAACCTTAGGCTTAAGCTGGCCTGTGGTAGGTCTTGATTTACCAACCACTGTCTTTGCAACACTCAGACGATCTTCTTCTACTTCAGCAGACTGAGCGGTGTGAGCATACCCATTTCCAAGTGGAGTATGTCGGTTTTTCTTTTGAGGAAACTTCCAATCTTCTGAATGGAGAGACTCGTTGTCGGAGACACTTTCGAGATCATCCTCTTCTGTATTTTGGTCTTGCTCTTCTCCCAAGATGGCATTGACTAGATATGTGAACTCTAGATCCTTAGCCTCGGAAGGTGACTTGGGGATATAATCCTCAATGATGACTTCACCAGATGCTGATGATGAATAGCAAGGGTTATACATCTCTTTTGGCTGAGAGAGGTACTCAAAATCACTGTTCCATCCAGTTGGAACAATATCTTCAAGAGAGATTCTTGAACTTTCAGGAGCGGAGTATTTCACCATGTAGTCGAATTTTCCGCTTGGTTCTCCTAATGTATCCCAAGTCTCTTCGGGGATAGGAGGAACTTCTTCTGATGAACCATGACTTCTGGTGGTGAAGCTGTCAGTAACTTCATCACTGCTTGGTTGAGTCTTACTTTCAGATCCTTTAGTCGGATAACAGCAAGGTGGTTCAGACTCTGGTAGGGAGATGTATCCTGCTTTGTTAAGATAGGATAACCACTCCTCTTCATCGGTGTTTTCCGTACCGATGGTATTGACTGTTTGTTGAACAGGTTGAAGAAAACCTCCACTGCAGAAAGTTTCTTGAATAGGGAGAACTACCTCAATCCCTGGGATAGCTTTTGATGATGTCGGAAAGAATCCAATTCCTGTTCTGTTCTTGTTGTTGGTAGGAATATTAATGTGCCCCCAACCACTGGTAGTGCCATCCTTTACAACTTGGATTGCATCTTTGTATGAAGAGATAGACGCTGCTTTCTCCTTTCCTTTGTCTAAGGAAAGTGCTTGGAATTTAGTTCCAACAACTTCTTTTGGTTCTATGTCGGAGAATGATGACAGGTTGCTGACGATCAGAGCTCGTTCTCCACATACGGTTACCAATTTGTCATTTCTTATGAACTTCAGTTTCTGATGAAGTGTTGAAGTAATTGCCCCAGCCTCATGAATCCATGGGCGACCTAGCAAACAACTGTATTGTGCTGGAATATCCATAACTTGGAAAGTGATTTTGAACGTCTGAGGTCCAATAGTTATGGGAAGATCTACTTCTCCGAAAACTGACTTTCTTGATCCATCAAATGCTTTGACGATGACATGACTTTTTCTTAGAGGGTAATCTTCGAAAGATAATCTTGATAATGTTGATTTAGGCATGACGTTGAGAGAGGATCCATTGTCTATTAGGACTCCTGTGAGTGTATCACCCATGCAGCCAACTGAGATGTGAAGTGGAAGATTGTGGTCCACTCCTTCTTCAGGAAGATCTTCGTCACAGAAACTTAGGTTAGTTCCCGCGGAGATGTTGGCAACGATGTTGTTGAATTGGCTTATTGTAACACTTGGTTCTACGAAAGCTTGTTCCAAAACTTTCTGTAGAGCTTCCCTATGAGCTTCAGAACTCAATAGCAGGGAAAGAACAGAAATCCTAGACGGAGTATGTAGTAATTGATCTACAATGTTGTATTCACTCCTCTGGATTAACTTCAAGATCTCATCATTTTCTTTCGCTTGAACAGCATTGGTCGGATGATTGTCTTGCCTATGTGGTACTTCCTCCGAAGGTTTCTCCACATTTTCTGTTGTTCTGTTGAAGACTCGTCCACTTCTGGTGACTCGACTAACATCAGCAATGTTGACAACAGACGGTAATGGTATTTCCTTACCATTTTCAATGAATGTAGCGTTGTACTTGTATGGTATAGCCTTGCTGGACTCATACGGTACAGGACCTGGTAAGTAGATGACTAGTGGTGCAACTGCTGTCTTCCTGCTATCATACTTAACTTGCATAGGTTCAACTTGATTAATTTGAGGAGATACGGTAAAGACTTCATCATCTTCTCTGTTGGCAAGAACAGTAATGGTATTGTCATCCATCAGCTTTTGAATGTCGTTGCGAACACGCAAACATCCTCGTGAATTTCTTCGACAGATTCTGCATCTACTGTAAGCGTGGAAATCTGTTCCAAAGTAGGCAAGTCCATTTAAAGTTTTGTGGAACCTGACTACCGATCCTTCAAGGTCTTCAACTTTGTAGATTTTGTATTCTCCTGGACATCCTTGAACCATGTTGATGTCATGTTCAGTTCTGACTCGGATATGTTGAATCCATCCTAAGTCCATTTGTTCTTGTAATGCAGCTTGAACTACGGCACATCCTTGATTATTCTTTGGACAAATTTCACATGTGAAGTAGTTGTGAGGTGGTACATGACCGTACCCAGCTTGTTTAGCGTGCATCTTGACAAGATTTTCCCCTATCTGACGAATGTCGTAGATTTGAATGACATTGGGGTGTTGGTCTATCAGATTTACTGAAGCTTCTTTGTGCTGCGGCAAAGGATTTGCTTGGACGTTTGGATTAGTATCTTTGAAGGATAGCATTCCGCTCTTCACTAATCGTTGGACGTCAATCTTGAAAGAGAAACAGTTCTCAATATTGTGACCTGGTGCCCCCTGATGATAGGGACAAGATTGGTCAGCCTTATACCATGGTGAGGAACTGTTTGTAGGATTTGGAGGACTCCTTGTCTGAATGAGTCCTTTTGCCAGTAATGTTGGAAACAATTCTGCATACGGCATTGGTACGGGGTCAAAGGCAGGATACCTTGGAGCCCGATTGTTGTAATTTGGAGGTCGAACCTGCTGCTGAGGTTGCTGCGACCTTTGTTGAGTTTGTTGTTGCGAGACCTGAGGTTGATAAGCTGGCGCTGAGTTAACAACCGGAGTTATTGTTGCAACTTGAGGTTGGAATTTCTTCTTGATTTTGTGCAAGACATTGCTGACATCTTGATCCTTTTTCTTCTGGAAAGAACTTCCATACTTCCTTGGACCAACAGAAGATTCTGGTTCTTTGTTCAAGCGTCCTTCTCGAACTGCTTCTTCTAAACGCACACCCATGTTTACCATCTCAGTAAAGTCACTTGGTGCACTTGCAACCATTCGTCCGTAGTAAAATGGACTCAAAGTTTTGAGATAGATTTTTGTCATTTCTTTCTCTTCAAGTGGTGGACAAATTTGAGCAGCAACTTCACGCCATCTCTGAGCGTATTCCTTGAAGCTTTCTCTATCCTTTTGAGTCATGGCCCGGAGTTGATCTCTGTCGGGAGCCATATCCAGATTGTACTTATACTGTTTGACGAAGGCCTCTCCGAGGTCTCGAAAAGTACGAATCTCTGAACTGTCCAAGTTCATGTACCATTTGAGTGCAGCACCAGTCAGGCTGTCTTGAAAATAATGAATGAGCAATTGTTGATTATCAGTCTGAGTTGACATTCTTCGAGCGTACATCACAAGATGACTTTGTGGGCATGAATTCCCTTTGTACTTCTCGAATTCTGGTACTTTGAATTTGTGAGGAATCTTAACATTTGGAACCAGACAGAGGTCTGCAGCATTCTTTCCAAATAGATCTTGTCCTCGGAGAGTCTTGAGTTCCTTCTGCATTTGCAGAAACTGTTCTTGGAACTCGTCCAATCTTTCATACACGCCAGCATCCTCACTTGGAGCGTGATGATATACTTGTCCGCCTTGCGGGGGAAAAGTATGCATAATGGGCTGTGGAGAAGCCATGACAGCAGATCTTGGAATCTCAGCATTCTGTTGTGCGAAACCCATTGCCGTTGCTCTTGGAACTTCAATTTCCAGAGGTTTGTAACCCTCCGGTGGACGCATATCCATGGTGACTTTTGGAGCTTCAGAAGCTGGAGGTATGTACCCTTCTGGAGTAAAGTTATACGGCATGCCCCAAGGTCGATCAGGCGGCATGGTATACTGAGGAATAGGAGTAGAAACAATCTCGGAAACCACAGTCCTTTGTGGTTCTTCTGGCGTTGGTCGATTCTGCGCAACTACCAGGGCTTCTACCATACTATTGAGTCTTTCAACAGTACCTTTGAGAGTATTAATCTCTTCTCTGAGTTCTTCATTCTCTTGCTCAAAGTCTTCCATTCTTTTCTTGCGACTTGAACGAGTGTTGTATGGATGAGACAGCTTGAAAGTCTTGGTTCACCTCCTTCTCCTCCTCTCTTTCTGGAGAAAGGAAAGTGACTATTAGATCCGCGACAATTCTCGTGTCAGTGCGTACGACTAAAGCGATGTATGATATGCAATTAAGTTAATATTTTTCAAGGAAACACCATAATTACGTTATGAAACATCAAACTTTATTAATTAAGCGAAAACGCCGTTTTTTACACACTTTGAAAATGGAAATACAGAGAAACTGAGAGAAAGGACTCTAAAACTTTGATGATGAGCCGACTTCACGTTCTAACATCTTCTTCTGTTTCTTGAGCTGAGCGTTCTCTGACGTGAGCTGATCGATGATCCAGGAAGCAGGAGGGATATGATGAGAAAGTGACGATTGTGTCACTTGTCGATCGAGTACTTCAAGTAACTCATCCTTCCTTCTTAGGATGTTTTGAATTTCAACATTTTCCGTGTTGACAATTCGATACTTGTTCCTCCAAGCATTCCTTTCTTGGCATACCTTGTTTAATGCCGCTTGCAGTTTTTCAACATCGGTGGAGAAAAGGTAAATTGGTTCCCTTAGGGGAATAGGTTCTTGATGTTGATATGGCATCCTGAGCTTGAATGCTCTGACGCGTACCCATTGAAGGTAAGGATCCAGGGAGATGCAAAGATGTTTTCCTAACAATCTTCTCCCTTTGCTGTGAACAAGACGCCAGGCTTGGACAATTTCCTTCTTCAGCATGTTGCCATGATCGTCGATGTTCTTGAAGAACAGACCCTCCAATTGGATGTTACTTGGAATATTTTTCATGGGATAGCCGTATTGACGACGGGCTAAAGCTGGATTGTAACTGATTCCTCCCTTAGTTCCAATAAGGGGTATGTTGGGGAAACTTCCGCAACTGAAGATGATCTTGGTTTCGTCGTTGTCAGGACTACACCAATCAATGTCTGTATGAGTGAGAGACATGATTTTCTGTGACCAGTAAAGGCCATCCCTCATGTTCCAGAAAGTGCTAGACTTTGGCAGGTGCGAAACGAACCATTCGTATAACAACGGTACGCAGCATGTGATTAATCCTCCTCGCTGCAGGTTTCTTGAATGCACAGAGTGATAAGCATCCGCAAGCAAGGTTGGAACTGGATTTCCAATTAAGAAGATCTTAATTGCGTTGATGTCGACGAAATCGTTAATGTTAGGGAACAAAAACAATCCGTAGATAAGCAAAGCCAAGACTTCCTCAAAAGCGCTCATATCTTGGATGCTGACGAAGTACCGAGCTTGATCAAACAGGAATTTGGAGGGCAATCCTTGAATTCCTCCTCTACTCACCATATGAGTTCTGATGTCGACTACGTTCAAAGGAGTAGTTGCAGCAATGATAACGTCGTCAGGATTCTTTTCCAAACCGGAGTACGGATCTTGCGCGTACACGGGTATTCCAATCAGACGAGAGTACTCCTCTAACGTAGGCATGAGCTGATAATCTGGAAAGGTGAAGCAGTGATACGTTGGATCGTAAAACTGTACCAAGGTGGGAAGGATCCCATCCACCATGTTGGTATTGAGCAAAGGCAGAAGTTTTCCATACTTCTCCTTGAAAGCCTGGGGGTTGACCACCAGTTTTCCGAGCTTTCCCAGTTCCTCGACCTGGGGAATCTTGAAGGTGTATTTCCTAGCTCTCTTTCTCCCATAATCCATGGTATAGATCCTTAAGTCCTTTCTCCGTTTCTCTCTTTCTATGAAGTTCAAAACGTTCGTTATTTAGTTTCCTTGAAAAACGACTCGAAAAAGACTCTTTTTGTTTTTAGTTGTTTATTAATGAATGATGCATGAATGCATGAATGCACACACAAGAGTTTTAAACAAACATGGCGTTGAAGGGTATAGTGGTCATGAAGTCAAAACGCAATCCCCGCCCCAATGGTAAACTAAGGTTAAGGATTTTTGTACCTGTAGAACGGGTTCTAGGGGTCTCAGAGTTTTTGCTCAACCTTAAAGATACGTTGATTGGTATCTATAAGAGAGTTTTCTCTGAGTGTAGTATCTGCGTGACAATTACTTCCGTAATCACCGCTCTACGTCCTAAAAAAGGCTTTAAGTGGGGTTAATGTGTTTCTAGGTCCTCCTGGTACAAATCAGTCTCGGAATGCAGTGGCGCAGTTAATCACAACCAGCCAGGCAAATCCCAAGAGTAGACTTGGAAACCAAGATTAGAGGGCCTTCACCGGGAAGACATCCTCCATCCTATCTTATGTTGCACTCAAATCCGGGTATAGGATTTCTCACCACAAGGGGGAATCAAGCCCTTTCCCGATACAGAATAAACAAAATAAACAAATATATATGCAACAAACACATGATATGACACAGAGGTTAGGCAGGACCTCTCTTGTTTGAGGGGGAATTTGGCATCCCTAATTCCTCATTGGGGCTGGACCAGCAACAGGTCAACCATTGGTTTGGATGAAAAACCAAGGTTTTGAACACTTATATCCCCAGCAGAGTCGCCATTTTTCTGTGGTGTCGTTTTCTTTTACCTCCCCGTTTCACTTGGGAGGACGGCACGCTAAACCCTTCACGCGAAATTTGGAAGGAGAATGCGCCCGTGGTGGGATGAATTTTATTTCAGTTCTTCCTACGATATCACACGAACTTTCTTATTTGTCCTACGAGTAGGAAAGGGAAAAAAAGATCTCAACTAAACCCTAGGAGTTTGCTAAGTGTGGGGATTTCACCTAGACTAGAAATTCTGGAGTCCGGGAGGTCGGTTATACATAGGGAAGTGTTTAAACACCCTACATATCTGTAGTACTCTACAGGAACCTTCTCTGTGTCATTGTGTTTGTGTTTGCTGCTAATGATTGGGAAAGTTTCTCCTTTGTGTTAGGAGAAGGAATTGAATTGATTTTAAAAGACAGACAGATAGACAGACTGACTATTTTTGGTATTTTATTAGCTCGCTGAGATTCCTTGTGAACCTCATGCCTACATATCCCTAGTGGAAGTCAGAGCTTAATGTAGTTCGGGGAACTAACTAGGGAAATTAATTGTTTTTGGTGCCTTGCTTGAAGCTCAAGGTTGAAGCTTGGAATTAAATCTCTGTTTACAGTAAAGAGACATGAAATTATCTCTACAGAGAGGTATTTGTACTATTCTACCACAAACATTTAAAGGAGTGACAGAATAACTGAATTCATTTCATTCAAGAGGGGGACCTTACTTGTGTGTGCAAGTATGCCAGTCAGATGCCTCTTAAATGAAAGAAAGATGCTCGTCCAAATTAGGGAAAGTGTACAAGTCTGGGGATGTGCCAGAGCATGTCTTTCAGAGTCCTAAATGGGAGACTTTGATTGAAATTGAAATTGAAATGTTTGTTTGTTTGAATGTGGTAGAGTAGTAAAAATATCTCTCTATAGAGATAAGCTATGTCTATCTACTGTATAAAAGATTTGACTTTAGCTGGCTTGTATGAGGCCCAAGCTTGAGGCTTTTTGATTGATTAATTAATATTATTGACTCTGGGAGATGACTCCACTGGGGATTAATTACAGGGTATTTTTGTGTTCTGTACAAAGCCCAGAATTGAGGCTGACTCTACTTAGGGAGACTCTATTTGTGTGCCTTGTACAAAGCCCAAGGTTGTGGCTAACTGTTGAGGATAATTGAATGAATGACTCTATTTTATGTGCCTTGTACAAAGCCCAAGGTTGTGGCTGACTCTAGCTAGGGAAAACATTATTTTCTGCCTTGTACAAAGCCCAAGGTTGTGGCGGACTCTTAAATGAATTAAGTATGGATGACTATATGGGGAAAGATCCTAAGTGTTAGGAATCTTTGACACATGAAAGATATGGTTTATCTGCCTTGTACAAAGCCCAAGGTTGTGGCTACTGAGTGATGAAGGACTCACTGGGGAGACTCTATTATCTGCCTTGTACAATGCCCAAGGTTGAGGCTGACTCTTGACAGGGGAGTTTTATTGTTTGGGTGCCTTGTATGAAGCCCAAGGTTGAGGCTAACTGTTTTTGTTGGTTTTGACTCTACTGAGGAGGTTTTATTTATTAAAAGACTGTTTTTCTTTGGAAGCTAACCCTTTCCAGGGATTTTGACTCAGCTGGTGAATTTGTCTGTTAAAAGACTGACTTTATCATGTTTTTTGGAGGCTGACCCTTTCCAGGGGTTTTGACTCTTTTGGGGAAATTATCTCCTAAGAGAAATGAAATTATTTATTATTTGAATTAATTGACTTTGGAGGCTAACCCTTTCCAGGGGTTTTTATTGAAATGAAGGAATGTGTGGAAGCTAACCCTTTCCAGGGATTTTGACATTTTAGACAGATGTTGGAGGCTAACCCTTTCCAGGGGTTTTTATTAAAATGAATGGCAGAAAGATTATCTAATGGAGACTTCTTGTTTAAAGCCCAAGATGAAGGCTGACTCAATGCTGAGGATGACCAAACATGGATCCTAGACTCTGCTAAGGAAGATTGATGAAGATAAGGGTGACAGAGACTGTCCATGTCTCTCATTCCAAAAATGTACTCAATGTGAAATTGAGACAAACTTAGCTTGTTTTAAAGTCTGGTTTAAATTGGAAGAAACTCACCAGGGTAGGCTAAAAGGTGACTAAAGACCTGTTCCTATGTTTATAAGAAACCTGATGGGTCCTTGTATACAAGCTCAAGAGGAAGCTGGAAATGCTTTTAAGAAGCCTGTGGGTCCTTGTACAAAGCCCAAGAGGAGGCTAATCGAGGGTCCTTGTTATAGCACAAGAGAAAGCTATGTGGTTTTGAACTTATTTTGGCTCTAAGCAAATGGGTAAGAGGTTTCACCGGGAATAATTCCTCTTTGGGTGGATGTGTCCTATTATTTTGGATTCTAAGGTTTTTGCCAAGATGTTTCACCGGGAATAATTCATCTTGGGGGTTTGAACTACAGATCTCTAATTAGGAAAGAGCCTTCACCGGGAAGACATTCTCAATCCTAGGTCATATTCCTAATATATATATATAGTTTAACTGTCCTAAGGTTTATACTCAAACGTAGTTCTAAACTAATATATGCACAGTTTATATTTGACAGTAATTTAAATAAAGACTGTAAATTGAAAGCTTGTAAAGCCTAACCTGGATGGAGTGGAGGCCATTGAAGAAGTATGTACAGAGCCTCAACAGTATTTTTGTTGTTTTGTTGATAACAGTTGAATATATATATGATAAACAGTTAATGGTTTTTTGAAAACAGAAGAAGTGAAGATGGACAAAGGTCACATAGGTATCTGAAGAGTTTCACCGGGAATAATGCCCTTCAAATACCAGAAGAATGTTTTGAAAACAGAAAGAAGATTTTGAAAATACAGTTTTGAAAACAAGCTAAGAAGAGAAGGTTTTTGGGACTTACACTCTATTAGAGGCCCAGTACTTTACAGTACTGGTGTAAAAACAATTTGAAAAAAAGATTTGGAATGATACAAGGTTTTGTTGTTTGAAAACCTTAATCATTTGATTTTATCAGAGATTGAAAACAGTTTTGAGATTTGACAAAAGTCAACTTAATTAAAGTAAAAATAAAGATTTTTACTTAATTAAGACCTAAACAATTAGGGTTTTATCATAAAATTATTTATAAAATGATTAGGTTAAATCAAAGTGAATATATATATTTAAAGTATTTAAGAAAACACTTAAAAACATACTATTTTAAACCTAATTAAAATTCAAGAAATAAATAATATTTTTATGATTTTTTTGACTATTCACAAAATAGGTATATTAAATAATAGGTGTATGAAAAATGAAGTGAAAATGATTTATTTTGATAGGTTAAATAAATATGTGAAGTTGTGAAGAGAAATGAAAGAAATTAGTGTTAAAAAATAAGTTTTGGCCCTTGGAGGGTTTGAACCCACGCCCTTGAGGTCACCAGTCCAAAACAACACCACTGAGCCAACGCGCGCTCAGTGTTAGTGACTTGCCTTCATTTGGTTATGTTTCAAAACAAGTTGTAAATCTTTGAAAAATAAAAGAATCAAAAAGTCTGGGGCGAGGGGGATTCGAACCCCAGACTTTGGGCATGAGGAGACTAAGAGCGCATGTGTGGCCACTAGGGCAAGTTATTCAGTCGTTAATAAAACGCACACCATTCAAAATAAAATAAACTCTCCCCTGAGAATTCAAATTTGCGCGCCACCACCATCTTCATCTTCAACCTCAAGCTCTCCATTTTTGAATTTCTGAACTTACTCGTTTCTCAACCATTTGCAACGATGTAAACATGAAACTTGCTCTAAATTCACTCACGATTCTAAATATGTAACTAACATGAACTATCATTAACTACATCTAACTAATTTACCAGAAATCGTGAAGAACCCTAAAATTTCAAAATTAAATTAAATGACTATACTGAAAGATAAATGGATGATGATAGAGGGTTTTCAATCCTCTGATGATGCTGAACAAGATAGAATCGAGCTATTTCACAAAGAGTACTTAAATTAAAGAGAGGGAGTTCAGAAACTTACCTCTGAAAATGGAGATCGTGAGGATGATAGAGAGCAACTGGGCTTGTATGAATGATCCCAAAAGCTTCCTTGTGGCTCAGTGATGCTAACTGAATGCTTGTAATGACCTCAAACCTCCTGAATTGTTCTATGGACCTCCCTCGATTTCAGCTTCAAGTGAACATGGAGGGTGTTGATTCTCGAGTTACAGATGAGCTGCAGCCATCTGGTTAGCTTCACTATGACCTGAGGAGTGTGTCTGGATGATTGGCTTGCCTTGAAACCTTCTGAATCACTCCATGGACCTCCAACTGCAGATGCTCCAAAGTGAGAGCAACAATGGTGTTCCTCCACCTACAGAAGTGATCCAGGTGCTTGGATCACCTCAAATGACCTCCCTTGAGATGTTAGAATGCTCACTTCCCAAAGATAAGCTCTGGTTTGAAGAAATCGATTCTTCTTGCCAAAGAACTTTGAAAAACAATGAACAAGAGAAGAGAAAGAGAAAGCAAGTAATATGGTTGCTTTGGTGTGTTTTTCTACTGAATTGTGCTCTCCTATTTATAGGCAAATGTCTCAGTACTGAGTGAGAGAGTGAGCTTGCTTAGTGAAGCAAGTTTGGTTTCTTAGCCATGAAGAAATTTCAAAGAATATCCAAGTGTGATCATTGCATTTTCGAGCCACCTCCCCTATCCATTGATTCTATCTGATCTTAGGGGACAATTCAGATGCAAAGTGAGCTCTAATTGGTTGATGAGAAGATTCCTTGGGTGATTCATCAATTTGCCATAAATTCTCAAATGTAATCATTACATAATCACATGTTCTTGTTTTAGGAATCTTCTTCAATTATCATGGCATGGTGAAAATGAATGCATGGCATGTTTGCAGATGTATTATGGGTCATGTAGCATCTGTATTTGAGGTCATGTGCACAAAACTTCAAAGTTCCAAAATGATGCATGACCTATAATTTCACTTCATGAGGCCAACTTTGAACAAGCATAACTCTTAGCTCAAATTGAATTTTGAGAAGGTTGAACACAATTTGGAAAGCCCTAAACATCTACTTTAAATCATTAGTTTATGTCTTCTTCAGAATCCTTTGGGAAATTTGTGAAAAATGAGGCCAAAGTTGGAAGAAAACTAGGTTAAAACACTTAGAAAAATTTCTAAGTGTTTATGACCTAAACTTCAAAATTTCCAAAACTTCATAAATGGTTGATCTTTTGAAAAAAGTTCCCTTGTAAGATGTTGTTTTATTTGGCAAGATCTACAACTTTCATGTTGGAAGTTTTTTGAGTTGTGTAGGTGAAATTTTGAGATCTCACCATGCCCTCAAAAACCCTAATTCCCGACTTTTCGCTCTTTGATGAATTTCTTTGAATTTCTTTGGCCAAATGACTTTGACATCCATATATTGATGATATTGATCTTTGAAAGTCATTTTTTGACCAAAAACCTTAAAAGTCAATGATGATCCTTCACAGTTGACTTTTTCCTGACAAAGTGAATTTTTGGGCTTTTGTGTAGAAATAAGATCTTCTCCCCAAATGGATGATATAAATGGATTATATTGAGGTAGTAGAGACTCTTGAATCATGTCTTGAGTTTTGGGTTCATGCCCTGATCAGAAGTCAACTATCTTGGTGAATTAGGTCAAAACCCTAATTTGTCGACCATGTGAAAATAATGACTGTAGACTTTGAATTGAAGTGTGATGTCCAGTAGATCTTGTCATATGAGTTATTTGAAGATGATTGATGTCTTTGAATAGTTCCCTGGGGCTTTTTAGGGTTTCCCAAAAGTGATCCCTGATTTTAGTCCTTGATAGGCTCAAAACCCTAGTCTGTGGATCTGAGTAATTCTGTACTTAGATGACTGGGTGTCTAATCAATCATAGATGAGAAAAGTGAAGTTTTTGAGCCCCATGATTGTATTAGAGACTAGTCTTTGTATTGATTGATCCTTTGCCTGAGCTTTCTTGTCTTTGAGCATCCTCGATTAGGTACCAGATGGAGAAATGACTGCTCTGGGTACTTGTCTTGACCTGATGAAAAATCCTGAAGATATGTCATCTCAGGGGGGTCAAAAATTAGGGTATGACAGGTTTGACTGAAGAAGAATTAATTGCCAGGAGCGAGATTTCATCAAAATTTCACAATCTATCCAATCTCAACTGTAGTTTGCCGTGGCAAAGGTCTAGATCGAAATGGTTGAAGGAAGGGGACGTGAATTCCAAATATTTCCACAGTTATATTAACAAAAGAAGAAAAGACAATGAGATCTTATGCCTTGATATAAACGGAAGAAAGGTCACGGAGGTGAAGGAAATCAAGGACGCTTTATGTGATCATTTCAGCCGCCAGTTTGCAGGCAGAGAAACTAGAGTAATCCCGGAGAATCTATCTTTCAACCATATTGAAGATTCTCATAATGAAGAATTGGTATGCGGATTTTCGGAAGAAGAAATTAGAAGAGCAGTGTGGGAATGTAATAGTGATAAAAGCCCAGGTCCGGACGGCGTTAATTTTGGATTTGTGAAAGAATTTTGGGAGGAAATAAAACAAGATTTCTTGAGGGTTTTGAGGGAATTTCACGAACATGGCAGAATGGTAAAAGGCGCAAACAGTTCTTTTATTGTGTTGATAACTAAGAAGAGTAATCCATCAAAAATTTCAGATTACAGGCCGATTGCGTTAATTGGATGCATTTACAAAGTGATATCCAAAGTTCTCGCAAATAGATTAAAGAAAGTGATTGGAGTAATCATATCTGAGTCCCAGTCAGCTTTCTTATCAAATAGGTAGATTCTCGATGGCATACTAATTGCGAATGAGATAGTGGACGAGGCTAGGAGGAAGAAGAAGGGATTAATCATGTTCAAAGTAGATTTTGAGAAGGTATATGATTCGGTGGACTGGAATTTCCTAGATTGTGTGATGTCAAGAATGGGGTTTCATGAAAAATGGAGGAAATGGATAGCAGAATGTTTGAAATCAGCGGCGATATCTATTCTAGTCAATGGCAGCCCAACTAAGGAGTTCAGGATGCAAAGAGGACTACGGCAAGGTGATCCCCTATCACCATTTTTTTTCTCATTGCTGCTGAAGGCTTCAGTATGTTAATGGAAAAGGCAGTCGAAAGTGGCAAATTCATTGGGTATAAATTTGAGAAAGGGGCGGATAGATTCTCACATTTACAATATGCTAATGATACGTTAATCGTTGGGGAAAAAAGATGGTTAAATATCCGGATAATCAAGGCGAACCTTTTGTTGTTTGAAGCAATGTCAGGACTAGAGGTAAATTTCAGCAAGAGCACGCTTGTAGGGCTGAATACTCCTGATAGATGGATTGAAGAGGCGGCAAGGATTTTAAATTGTAAAAAAGGTTCGCTCCCCTTCAAATATCTGGGCCTTCCCATTGGTGCGAATCTGAACAGAATCGAAACATGGAATCCTGTAATAGAAGCAGTTAGAGGGAGATTGTCAAATTGGAGAAACAGATACATTTCATTTGGTGGGCGTGTAGTGCTTATTAAACCAGTCCTTCATGCGCTTCTGGTTTACTTTCTCTCGTTCTTCAAAGCTCCGACAGGTATCATTTCTAAATTAGAATTGATATTTAAGCAGTTTTTATGGGGAGGGTGCGAGAACACTAGAAAAATAAATTGGGAAAATTGGGAAAAGGTATGTCAAACATATGAGGAGAGGGTTTGGGTATTAGAAATTTGAGTAAGTTCAATGTGGCACTATTAGGAAAGTGGAAATGGAAAATTAAAACGGAAAGAAACGGGTGATGGTTAAAAGCACTGAAAAATAGATATGGGGAGATAGAGGTTTTGAGAGGTGACGTCGATAGAAAAGATTCGAATTGGTGGAAAAATATTTGTGAGATAGAAATAGGAGCTTGGGAAAACTCAACCTACTTTTCTGTTAAAGACATGTATAAAGGTTTGAATTCTGCTGAACCAAACCAGTCCTCTTTTGCTGGGTCTAAGGTTTGGCACAAAGCGATACCACCAAATATCTCTTGTTTTGAATGGAGGTTATTCCATAACAGTTTAGCGACTAAGAACAATCTCTTTAGGAGGAACGTCATAGGGCAAGGAGCCACCAGTTGTATCGGGGACTGTGATGCGAATGAAACTATAACTCACTTGTTTTTTGAGTGCAAATATTTTTCAGGTGCTTGGAAATCGATTTGCAAGTGGCTACGGATATCTACTGCTTTACACAATGAAAGTAGGACGAATTTTGCTCAATTTGAAGGACTGACTGGAGGCGATAAGGTATCTACATCGAAAGTCAGAGTCATATGGTTCGCGGTAGTTTGGAGCATTTGGAAAGCTAGGAATGCCAAGACTTTCAGTAACAAAGATGCTGCATCTGAGAAGGTGTTCGACGATGCTATTGAATATTCGTGGAGGTGGCTGTCTTCAATCAACATGGACGTCCAAGTCAACTATGCACAATGGCGGTCAAATCCCAGGATTTTTCTCGGCCTATGAATTCAGAGTTGAAGCTGGCGTGGATCAGCAAGTCACTGTAACAGAGTTGTTTAATACTCAATGATACAGCTGTATTTTTCTGGTGGTGATTGTTCGTTTACTCGGCTTTAGCAGCGTCTTTAAGACAAGAACTGGGCTTAGGGCGGTAAATTGATGCTGTGATACACATCAATCTGTTTTCTGTTTGATTATTGTTCAGGGTATAGGCTAATTGGAGTTTTAGTTTTGGTGTGTTTTGATATATTGTCATGTCTGATATTGGTTGGCTTATTATGGAACATTGTGGCTGAGGCTGTTTATGAAAGCAGCTAGTCAGGATACCAATAGATGTCATACTGCTAGCAGGTTGTTATAACATTTGTAATTGGCATGGCTCATGCCTTCTGTCCTCTGTTTTAATAATAGTTCTTTGCTGTTTCAAAAAAAAAAAACTCTCTCGCCTAAATAAAGAGAGTATACTCTACCCTCCCTCTCGGAGTATACATTTTCATCTTTGACATATACAAAAAGCGGGGAAAACATATAAGCTTATAAATAGTACACGAAGAATCAAATAAACAAGAAAACAGTCATAAAAGGCTACTATTATGCACACTCATCATCAAATTCATACCAAAACTCAAGAGGAACAATGATTTTTATAATATCTAGGTGATTACTAATGAAGTTAACTTTAGAGATTAGATGACGAAGAAGAATGTTATTGTACTAAGAGCTTGCATGGATGGGTTGAACAAAGAGCTTAAGTAAGATGTGTTGGAGTCATCTCAAAATCATCTTTTAGATTTTCCTGCTCTGGTTGTTGAGAAGCTATAAGGGTTTGAAGATCTTGCCCAGTATGAGCTTTTTTAGCATAAACCTAGACATTGACTCTTTTTAAGATTTAAATTTGTTTTAGATTTGTTAAAGGCTTGTGATATATTCATATCCTTCTAAACTAACAACTGAAACTTCTCTCGTAGGGTATCCCTTATGTTTTAGGTTTTTTTGTTTGTCTATTAATTAATTATCTTTTGCAGTAATTGGGTCTCTCACCATTAGATTTTTGCACATCTCTTAAAATTGATCATTTTTTATTAAAATGTCTTTTACATGCATAAATTAGACATTTAACCAAAAATCAACGCAAAATAATTTCTTTTATAAAGTTTATGACTTGAATCAAGAAACTTATGCAAGCATGATTTAAGTCAATCAAAAATTCAACTCAAATCACGAACTTTCATGATTTATAGAATTTTGGTTTAGAAAACATGACTCGAGTTAGAGAATTGATTGACTCAAATCATGAGTATAATGTAAAAATAAATTCTTTTCCCGGATGTCTCGAGACACATATTCATCTGACTCAAATCATGAAGATGTTTGACTCGAATCACATATGAGGCTTACTCGAATTTTGAGCAAATGATAAACAATTCATGACTCGAATCAAACTCGTGAAAATTTAAATTTTTTTCGACATTAAAAATTAAACACACCAACATTTCGATTTAACCAAAACTATATCAAAATTACTTTTATTTTTTCATAAATTTATATTTATATTTAAACCAAAATCATTTTATAATGATTAGAGCATTTTTAAGAGATTGACTGCGTGCGGTGTAATTGCTAATTACACCGGATTCAAATCCAAAAAATTAATAGACAAATAATATAAGTGGATAAAATTGTAATTTAATCAAAAAAAATAATAAGAATTAAATATATTAAAAAGAAGAAAAAACATTAGAAGTTAAAATCTTGGAATAATGCGAAGACTAGAGGCTGAGCATTGACCCAGACTGCCCCAAATAAAGTTGCTCAGTTTGAGGCAAAAGAGACAAAATTATAAGCAATAAGACAAAAGTAAATAATAAGCATATCACAGTCTTGTAGCACAGGACAAGATAGAAAAAATAATCCAAATTGATGAAACCAAGTTGTTGTAATTATTAGTATTATACAAGATGTTAAATAAAAGGTTTGAAGATGTTATGTCAATTTTTGGTTTTAGGGTTTTTATATGAATATGACATGATATCCAATGGGATATATGTTACATGAAGAGTCACCCTTTTACACAGAAGATGAAAACGACAAGTATCTGTGGGTTTTGGTCAGGTTATGGTGGTGGGTCAAATGGACTCCACTTGCCAACCAATAATTATGAGACTTTCTACGGTTTAGTGGTGTTTTTTGTTTTGTTTGTAGGAGTTGGAGTTGTTGTTTGGATTAGTAGGATAGGGATATGGTTAAAAGAGATTAAAGGTAAATTATACAGCCAATAAGTGTTAATAACACTACCTGGACAATCATCTATCAATTAATTCTTCTATGGTTTTTTTTAATAATCATAAGATCTTCAATTATGAGTGGCTTTTCATTAATATGTATAGATATTTATAAAGTGAATAAAATAGAATGAACCGAAGCAAAGTAGAATTGAGCAAAAGAGAATAGAATAGAACAATGTAGAATGGAATAAAACACAATACAATGAATGGAAAAACAAACTCTCTATTTATTAAAAATATTTTTAAATTTATTGAATAAGTAATATATCTGAACTATGTATTATGAGGTTAAAGGTAGTGCACTGACACTGTAAAAAAGTTTTACACTGTCATCCAATAAAAACAAATGGTTTTGCTATGTCATATAAGTTTTTTAAAAATTAAAGTCTAATTTATCCTGATTCATGGTTGTGATTGATTGACAGTGTAAAACTTTTTTACACTGTCAGTGTATCACCCATTTTCTCATGTATTATTTATACACAATGATTATTTAATTTATCTAAATAAATATTTCTTATAAATAAGACTAGAGATAGTATCATTCTATTGTTTGAAAGTTGTATGATAGAATAAAATTTGTTACAGCATATAATAATAAAAAATATTAAAATTAAATGAAACCTACCACCTACACATTATTTTTTTTTATTAATTCAAACAATATCAAGTAATTTTATATTGTTCCATTTCGTGTTACTTCAATTATATCCAAAATTTCAATTTATTTTTTGCTTAATTGCAACTTAATTTAGTTTTTCTATTTTGTCTTTTTCTTGATTTTGATCCCTCTATTTTAAAAATCACTATTTTAGTCCCCTTTTTAAGTTTCCTGTGCAATTTTCATCCCCCTATTTTGCTTTTTTCTACAAAATTAGTCCCTATTGCTATCTCTTTTTCAATTAAAAACTCAAAAGGGGGACCAAAATCGTGATTTTAAAAATGGGGGGACTAAAATCGAGCAAAAACCAAAATAGGGGAACCAAAGTTGCAATTAAGCCTTTATTTTTTTTAGTACAACACTTAAATTTAACTTTTTTTAATGTTATTTTTTATTTAATAATGTAATGATCACAATTTTATCTTTTTAAATTCAAATTTATATTTGCAAAGTGATCTTGACTTAACTAATAACTAAAATAAATAATAAAATTTATCATTTTAACTTTTAAACTAAATAAAAGTAATATATTTAATTTGAAAAATATATTTTTTATTTAATCATATTTAAAATTAATGGGAGCTACTAGTTCAAGACAATCCACATTAACATGTAATTTATATATCTTTAATAAAATTAAACATTTTTAAATAGAAAATGTCATTTGTTTATCTAAACAAATTTAATTTTTTAAAACTTATTTAGCCGCTTACTTTATTATTATTTTTCATAAATGCTACTGAAAAATTAAGCTATACATATCTATTTAAATAAATCTAAATAACTTTTTATATTAGACTAAATTACAGTTTTGATCCCCTATTTTGTCCAACTCACTATATTATAGTCTCTCTATTTATTTTAAAACAGTTTTGGTCCCATGCCTATTTTTCAAACAAAAGCGATGAGGTGGACCATTTCTTATTACGCGGCATTAAAATGGTTGTCATGTCATTTTTAAATAATTTAAAACAAATTTAAAACTTTAATGATACAAAAATTCAATATATTAAACTAAAATAGGTTATTTAAGTTGAAACCTTAAATTTGTTCTTCCACGTCTTCTTCATGTTCTCTTCAAGTCCTAAAAGTTTTATCATCATAAATCACATCTTCCAACCGTAAAACACTTCTTTCAACCGTAAATAAGTTCTTCCACTGTTGCCCTTTGTAATGGATTTCGAATATGTGCAAATATCAAGTTTTCTTCTCATTCTAGGAGGAGAAGGATGCAATGTTATTGTGGGTTGGATTCACCACTTGCAAATTCGTGGACATCTCAGAATCCAGGTCGAAGGTTATATGGTTGTGGATTTATACAAGGTACAAATTAATCCATAGTTTTAATATTCTTCATCTTAAAATTCTGATAATTTCTCTGGGTAATTTTTAACTTTCATCTTCTTTTATGTTTTATTTAGTTACATGAAAGGAAATGATGTTCTTTTTTTTATTGGTATGATGAGAAGATATCAGAACGTTCACAAGAAGTGATTAACTCGCTATTGAAGAAAGTTAATGATTTGAAGAAGAAAGATGGTTAAACAAAGAAGAGTGATGATGACCTAAAGAAGAATATCAAAATATTAATTATTTTGTTGATTCTGTCTTGATTTTTATCATCATGTTGATCACAAAAGCATTTGTTTGAGTAATGTTGTCATTGTTGTAATGTTGTAAGGTTTGTCTTCAAGTAACAATGTTGTAAGGTTTATTTTTAAGTAACAATTTTCCTGTTTTTGTAAGGTTAAGGTTGTAAGCCTTTGTTTTGGATGATTCATGTAATTGTTGTTTTGGATTCAAGGTTAATATTATTGATATGTTATGTTACTGATATGTTATGTTACTGATATGTTATGTTACTGATATGTTATTTTCAAACTAATAATTTGTAAATGGTGTAAGGGATAATTTGCAAATGTTTATACTGGTATTTGAAACTTATATGAAATTAACAAATGGTTACACATAAAAGTTGTAATCCATTACAAAATGTGATGCATCAAGTCAACATTACTCCAAAAAAAGTGATGCATCTTACAACATTAAACCAACAAAAAATAATGCATCTTACAACATTAAACTAACAAAAAGTGACCCGTTACAAATATATTACACACAAAGAACATTGCAATCAAGTTGTCTATTGAGTCTATAGCGCTTGAGATCCTTGTGTCAAAACGGTAGGTGCTTCTTTGGTTGATGCAGTCTTTTATTTTTTTTGCCTTGTTACTTCCTTTTGACAATTGTCGATCCGCCGTCGCTTTGCCTTTGCACGTTCTTAAATTGTGCTCAAGATTCTCACAACTCTTACACTTTACGGTAGTCAAATTCCTAGGAAACATGTTGCTTGAAGTTGGTTCATCATTAGCTTTGTTTCTCTTCTTTTTGGGTCGACCTGGAGCTCTTCTCATAATTAGCTGATGAATTGGCTCCCCTTGAGATATTGGACAAAGTCTTGGACCCTTGGTTGGTAGAAAAATATATGAATATGTTTCAAAAAGCTTGTTTTCCTATTTACCATTCAGAATATATTAACAAAGTGCATAATATACAATTCTATTAACAAGGTGCATATCAGTACATATACCAAAGTGCACTTCAATACCTATTAACAAACTATATTAATATGCCAGTCTTATATCAGTCCTATTAATATACCAGTCTTATACCAATCATATCAACAAAGTCCTATACCAGTCCTACTAATATATCAATTCGGATACACTAAGTTCATATCAGTCTTATTAACAAATTGCATAACTAAGTGCATATCAGTCTTATCAACAAATTACATAACTGTGTGCATATCAGTCCTATTAGCAAATTGCATAACTAAGTACATACAAGTCATAAATGGTACACCTCATAATATACCAATCCTATTAATATATCACTTCATAGGATATAAGTACCAAAGTGCATAATATCAGTACCTACATAATATATTAATTCATATGATATTAGTACCAAAGTGCATAATATCAGTACCTAGATAATATATCAATTCATATGATATCAGTTCAGTTCTTTCAATTACCGAAATATCAGATCAAATAAGAAAATACCTATAATATTGTGAAATGTACTGATCAACTTCAGCCTTGTTGTGTAAAATACAAACAATCACATGGACTCAAGGAATGCCACTTAAATCCCATTTACGACAAGTACATTAATGTCATCGTAAGTTCACCTCGTAAGTGTAAATACCATTTGTCACACTAAATATGTTGAATTCATCATGTCCGTGCCAAGTTAGACTCCAACCTCCAACTGCCCGCTTCAACTTTTCTATAACTTGTTCAACCTTAGGAAAAATAGTGCTTCTAAATCAATTCATGAGATTCTTTTGCTTCACTATCTGAACTGTGATGTAATGGGCTTGTCTCTGTATATCCATGTTAAACGCCTCACACATGTTATTCACTTGCAAATCAAAGTGACTATCAGTGTGAATGCAGACCTAGTCCACGTGGAAGGTGGAAGCTTCATCGTGTCTTTCCATGCAGCTTCATTAATATCCTTTTTTTTTGCATGGCTCTCTCCCAATCTTATACATTGTTTCCCTAGCTTCCTACCAAAGTAATTCTTTCATGTGTCCGTCGGGATATTTTTCTTCCAATTTCCATACAAATGTTTAACACATAACTTGTGTTCTACATTAGTGCCTAGTGCAGTAGGTACCAAACCCTCAAAAAGCTATGAATTAGTTCCAAATGGATACGCAAATATAACATCATAATGAATTAAAAAAATAAAAGTGTTAATGAACTACCTTCTGTTGTTCTAAAATGAATGAATAAGAATCTGCATTATGCTATTCAGATCCTCGAGTAATAGATCCACAAACCATTGCCAAGAGTCTCATGTATCCGCTTCCACTACAACATATGTTATAGGATAAATTTGATTGTTCCTATATTTTCCTACTACTGCCATTAATTGTCCATCATACTCACCTTTCAAGAAATATGCATCAAGTCCAATTAAAGGCTTACATGTATTTGCAAATGCAGCTTTACGCGCCCTAAGACATACATATATTCTCTCAAACAGGTCCAATGTCAGACATGTCACACTTAATTGTAATTATACTACATGGATTATATCTCCTTATTTCCTTAGCATAATTCCTCAAATGAGAATATTGCCCAGTCAAAGCTCCTTGAATTAGTTTCAATGATCTTGTTTTGGCCCTGTATGCTTGAGCAAATGACAGTTTCACCCCCCCCCCCCCCCATTTCTCAAATGCTTGTGTTATCAACCCCTTTGGCCTCATTTATGGTGTATGGCTTAGAATATTCATAAATTTCTTAGCTAGAAACTTGGTTTTAGCTTGCATATTCTTCGTTGTCCTATGACAGGTGTGATCTTCCGCTAGACTTATTAATGGCCATATTTGGTTGCCTACCCTTTTACTAAATCTCATATAAAATGGACACTTATTTTCACACCTAACAACTATTATTTTGCTATCATTTTTATGTAAGCGCAAGTTTTTCTTCCTTTCTAGGGAAAAAGATGTAACTACATTTCTAACAAGATTCTTTGTGGCAAAAGAAATGCCTAGCTCAACTCTCACTTCATCTCCACAATCAGGCATTTTGTATTTGGGATACCTATGTTTATCACCTTCATCTTCACTTCCTTGGGGAGTATCAAGATCATCTCAATCAATTTGTTTGCCTTCATCAAAATCAGTTATTGGTTCTTGGTTTGAAGACACTTGGTTTCCATCATTCTCTTCTTGCATAAAGGTATGGCTAGGTACTTCATGTGTCAAATTTCAATCATCTTCATCTAAGTCATTGAATTCAATATCACCCAAGTCATCATTATCTTCCTGAATAAAATATGAATCCTCCTCGCTAACATATCCATTTTCCTCTACCTGCACTTCCCCCTTTCCTCTACTTGTACTCCTTCCTTTTCCTCGGCTTGCACGTCTTCCCTTTTCTTTTCTTGCATTTCTTCCCTTTCCTCTACTTGTACTCCTTCCTTTTCCTCGGCTTGCACGTCTTCCCTTTTCTTTTCTTGCATTTCTTCCCTTTCCTCAACTTGCACTTCTTTCTCCTCAGAGTCGATATTTATCGGTTCTTAAATAGGTTCAACATAAGCCCTTACTTCATTTTCTATCATACCATTTGGTTCATCTACTACATGCTCAACATATACATTACCATTTTCATAACCAGACGTCTCTTCCCCAAATTTCAAAACATCTTTTTCATTATTCAAAGGTTTAAGATCACGCTCAAATAAATACTTAGGATTATGGTACCAGAGACCTTTGAATCTTACATAACCCAAATTCTTGATAACTTCTTCAATTTCCATATATGACATTATATCAATATCCCATTTCTAGTTCATATCTTCAAACTTTCCTTTTACATAAAGTTTGCAAGGATAATGAAGTAATGTACCCCCATGATTAATTGCCAACCTTACTGAATTAGTTTGAGATGGCCTAGAAAAAAATAATAACAAAAATACACAGCATATTAGTTCATGTTAACAACATTCATTATCACAAAAATATACAACATAGGAGTTCAGTACAACAATCAACATTCACAAATCAACATATCTCGCAAAAAATTTAGGGTCTTCCTTAGTCTTGGACGATGGTTGGCCATGAGTGAAAGACATTTGGCAACTGTTACAGATTCAAAAAAAATTGTAGAGAGGGAGGACTTAGGATTCAGTTTCAAAATCAGTGAAATACATTTGACAACTATTATAGAATTTGTGAAATACCTTTGTTGTGACCACGTTTGACCTCTAAAATGGTGTTCTCCGATCGTCTTCTCCGCTTGTTTCTCGCTCTCCGCTTCCTTACCTTCTCCGCTCGTTTCTCGTTTTGGCATTTTGTTTCCAGAAAATGATTTTTTTTAATTATTATTTCTTAATATAAAAACAAGTAAATTGCTTTTACTTTTATTAATAAATAAACAAATTAAAAAAATAATGTCAAGTCAGTACTTTAATGCCACGTAATAAAAAAGGGGTACACATCAACGCTTTTTGGTTGAAAATGGGCATGGAGGACCAAAATTGTTTTAAAAAATAGGGAGACTGATATCGTGAATTGGGCAAAATAAAAGACTAAAACTGTAATTTAGCCTTTATACTATTATATTAAATTTTATAGCTTGTGATAAACAAAAGAAATTATAATAGATATCAAAATTAATTTTAATTACATTTCTTGATTATTTTTGTTTGTCTCATTAAAGATAAATTATATCACTTATTTAAAAATAAATATAAATAGACCTAAAATAAACAAATAAAAATTTCAAACTCGTGTTTACCAAAAGTCTACAATAAGTATGTAAAATATCAATTTAAAACTTTAAATTTTTATTTTTACCAAATTTCAATATAATAAAGTCTAATTCGGTATACCCTAATTTTATATTATTTGCATTGTTATCTATTTTTATTTTATCTTGTTTCTTTTTTTATGTTCTTTTTACAGTAAATTTTTAGGTATTCGTGATAAATAATTTGGTACCAATTGGTTTAGATTTTAAATTTATTTTAAAATAAAATAATAGTAAAAAATAACATGACATTGAATAATAGTATTTGATTGAACAACGGTAGTCATACCAACTAAACTCAAGTGTTCACCTCTTTTTATTTATTTTTGTAAATCACATAATAGAATTGCTAATTAAAAGTCTTGTAAAATTCAAACTTTGACCGAAATAATTTATAGTCTATTTGAATTTATTTGTCAGCAGCAACCATTATAGTGTTCTTTTAAGGAAATCTTATACTTAAGAAGAAAAGTATCGTTTTTAGGGAAAAAATCCCAAATATAGCTATTAACTATATAACTGGGCAAAACAATTATCTTAAGGTTTTTAAAGTATAGCAACAAAAAAAAAAGTGTTGTAGTGTAACATATTATATTACCTCTGATTTTTATTAGAAAAAAAATTACTTTCTAAATATATTAAATAATAAAAATATTTGAATTATATAAATCAAATATATTAATTATTTTATATAAATATATATATATATATATATATATATATATATATATATATATATATATATATATATATATATATATATATATATATATATATATATATATATATATATATATATATATATATATATATAAAGTATATTTTTTTCTTATAATAAAGATGGGAGGAAATAATTAAGAATAAAAATTTGGACAAAAAAAGTAATATATTAAAACAAAATAAATATTTATTTTTTATTAGTTTGTAATTTTTGAAGTAAATATTTCTTTTACTTATTAAATAAATTACTCAATAAAATTAAAGAATCTTACAAAGTCTATTTGTTATAGTTTTTAAAGACTTTGTTTGAGAAAAATAATTGAGATAAGTAATAAGCTAGTTTTTAACAAGTGAACTTATAACCTATACTTTTAAGCTTGTTGAACCGCAATAGCGAATTAATAAGTTAGTTAACTGAATTTGTAATGTTTGATAAAATTAGAGGTTTGATTAACTTATACTTGTCATATGAAATTAAAATTTTTGTTTAATTAATATATTCGTAATGAGTACAATATAGAGGTTAAGTGACCTCGTATATGCTAAGTCAAGCATAGAGACTTTAGGTTTTTTATATGTGAATAAGTGATACATTGAACTAATCCTTTAGATAAATACTTATAGCTTTAGTCCTATTCTGAAAGATGTTATGGTCTTTGTGTAACACCTTTCTAAAATTCTGCGGCAATTATTAAAATACTCCGAGGAAAATATGAAAACAAGGGTTCCACAATTAAAAAAAATTAAAACCAAATATAATTCAACTGTCATGCTTTATTAGGAACGACTCGTCAAATAATAATCTCATGTTTATCACAGCGGAATAATATAACATCACCAAAACAAACCAATGGAAACACAATCCAAAAACCAACAAATAGAGTATAATGATTAAACTCTAAAACTATCGTTCTCAGTGTTACAAGACCAGAGCATGACTGACACGACCCAAAATAAATGGATAGACTCTACGAGCTATCCTCACCAAAGCAATAAAGCCGCTACTCCTCAATCTGAAAAATTGTCAGCATGTAAGGGTGAGTCTCATTCACAATTAATAAATATTATGCGTTCATAAGCAACAAAACATCATAGGCATATCATTCAACCAATTTTAATATATTCAGATTTTCATACAATCGTTCAACAACACCAACAAATATATCACCTAATATAACACTGAAAGCCATTCAACCATGTTATATCAATATGCATATGTATGTACTGACTCTATGCATGTAGTACCAAACATCGTGGGATTAACCCATCTGACTAATCTAAACATCACCGAGATACAGCCCTACCGACACAAATTCCACACAATGGGAATTATGCCCACCATTGATCCAAACATCACCGAGATCCATCACCAAAATGATTTATGAATGAATGCACACATATAACATACTTATAACATCACCGATCTGATGCACTGCATCGTCTCAACAAAACTCACCATTATCATCACTGACCAATTATGCACATGTCTTAGCATCATTCAAATCATATCACACATATTTATATCAAACATATCATCTAATCATGATAATAATCGCAACAATTCCATCACCGCATCAACACATTGTCACATTCAAGGATATACACACAATGCTACATTTCATCCACTTAATTAAATTGAGATTTAAAATAAAATCGGGCCACTTCCCATCTCACCGGATTATCACATAAAGCACTTAACTAGCTTCGCAACACCCAAAACGGCACATAAATCGGGCACACTGATCAAAAGATATGAATTTTAGAAAATGAAACATTTTTCCAAAAAGCTACAGCGTAACCGGTTACCGTAACGGGTTACCAGTCCCAAAACACAATTTTTAGAAATTCACGTACAGCGTAACCGGTTACCGTAACCGATTACGAGCTCGAAAACGCAAATTTTTGAAAATAACACTCAGTGTAATCGGTTACCGTAACCGATTACACCCCCTCTGTAGCAGAAAATGAGTTTGACAGCAACTCAGCCCATTCTAAATGTCTCCAAATCGTACCAATACGAATCCAATCACACCAAAACGATTACTACCTCAGAACAGTACCCAATTACACATTTTAACATACTTCTAATATGTTTTAACATCAATTAACAACATACATAATCATCATATTCCAATTTCATCAAAATCACACAGAAGTTATGAATTTACTCAAAACCTAACAATCCCCAAAATCCAACATATATCAATCGAATCAAACGATAACCTAATCAATCTTACTACCCTTGAACACATAAGAGATATTAACCGAAAGAGTCCCCCTTATCTTTGATCGGAGTTCTTAAAAGCTCTCTTCCTCTACTTCTCTTCTGCTCTTTACGTGTTCAGCTTCTCCTAAATGCTCTTTTGTTTCTATTTTCCAAAATTCCTTGTTTTATGAAAAATAGAGAATAAGTTTAGTAAAAGGCCCGACGTATAGCACCCCCTTTTTACTAAACACGACACTTGGCCCATTAACATTCTTTCACAATTTTTCAATAATCCAATTTAATTAATTAATTCCAAATAATGAATTTAATTCCAATTAAATTAATTTATGAAATTATGGGGTATTACAACTCTCCCCCACTAAAAGAGTTTTCGTCCTCAAAAACATACCTCAAGCGAAAAGTTCAGGATATGAGTCCTTCATCTGTCTCTCCATCTCCCAAGTAACATTCCCACCTACTGCTCCTCCCCAAGCAACTCCGACCAAAGCTATATCTTTACCACGTAACTGCTTCAACTTTCGATCTTCGATTCTCATAGGAAAAGCCTCATCTGTCAAATTATCCTTCACCCGTACATCGTCCACTTGGATCACATGAGACAGATCCGCAATGTATTTCCTTAACTGAGACACGTGAAATACATCATGCAAATTCGCAAGCATCGGCGGAAAAGCAATACAATAAGCCACTTCTCCCACCCTTTCCGTAATTTGAAACGGACCAATGAAACGCGGCGTCAACTTCCTTGACTTCAATGCTCGACCAACGCCATTCATAGGAGTAACTCTCAGAAACACATGATCTCCCTCTTGAAACTCAAGTGTTCTCCGCCTCTTATCTTGATAGCTCTTCTGACGACTCTGAGAAGCCTTCATCTTCTCCTAAATCATGTTAATCTTTTCTGTAGTCTCTTGGACAATCTCCGGTCCAATTACCATACTCTCACCAGATTCATACCAACATAATGGTGTTCTACACCTTCTACCATAGAAAGCCTCAAACGGAGCCATACCAATACTCGAATGAAAACTATTGTTGTTTGTAAATTCAATCAACGGTAATAACTATCCCAAGCACCGCCTTTTTCCAATACACAAGCACACAAAAAATCTTCCAACGATTGAATCGTCCTTTCTGTTTGACCATCAGTCTGCGGATGATAAGCAGAACTCAGTCTTAACTTGGTACCCATTGCTTTTTGCAAACCTTCCTAGAATCTCGATGTAAACCTTGGATCTCTATCTGACACAATACTCGAAGGAATACCATGTAGACTCACTATTTTCTCAATATACAACTGAGCTAACTTCTCCATCGAGTAATCCATCTGCATTAGTATAAAGTGAGCAGACTTCGTCAATCTGTTCACAATCACCCAAATAGCTTCACAATTATAAACTGTCCTCGACAAACCAAAAACAAAATCCATCAATATACTATCCCACTTCCATTCCGGAATAAACAATGGTTGCATAACTCCATACGAATTCTGATGTTCAATCTTCGACTTCGGACAAGTCAAACAAGAATAAACAAACTCAGCGATCTCCTTCTTCCACCAAAACAACTTTTTCAAATCATGATACAGTTTGGTAGCACCAGGATGAATACTCAATCCACTACGATATCCTTCTTCAAGAATACTCTTTCTCAGCTCGACAACATCAGGAACACAAACCCGATCACCAAACCTCTTTATACCATTCTCGTCAATTCTGAATTCACCTCCTTTATCCTGATTAATTAAAGGCAACCTATCAACCAACTCCACATCAACTTTCTGGCCTTCTCTAATCTCATCAAGAATACCACTCGTCGGTTTTAACATACCCAATTTAACACTATTAGGAGTATCTTTGCATACTAAAATCGAATCTTAGAATTTTTCAATTAAATCCAATTCTCTCACGATCAAAATAGACATATGTAGAGTTTTCCTACTCAAAGCATCAGCCACGACATTCGCCTTACCTGGATGGTAATTTAATCCAAAATCACAATCTTTAAAGAACTCTAACCACTTCCTTTGTCTCATATTAAGCTCTTTCTGATCAAAGAGATGCTTCGGACTCTTATGATCACTAAATACTTCGAATCTCGAACCATACAAATAATGTCTCCACAATTTTAACAGAAAGACCACACCACAGCTGCCAACTCTAAATCATGAGTTAGATAATTCCTTTCATGAATCTTGAGTTGTCTTGAAGCATAATCTACTACCTTCTGATTCTAAATCTATACACCACCTTGTAGCAACCTGCCTAAAATTTTACTTAGAGAGTCGCCACCTATTCTACCAAGGCGAATAGGAAACCTTACGCAGACGCGAGATTCGGGGTAAGTTATTATAATCAGGCTGAGGGAAGGTGTTAGGCACCCCCAGCCCTTTCCTAAAGGCTAATAATTCAAAGATCAGGGTTTCATGGCAGGGTTCATAAAGAAATATGGCAAACAGAATTATAATGACATGATTAGAATTTTGAAGAGGGGGACTCGCCTTGTTGCCAAGTGCCTACGTACCTCCTTAGGGAGGATCAGAGTCTACGTAGTTCGGGTAAGGTTGTACGCCATTAGAATTGAATTTGATTAGAAATGGTTTTTTAGAGGCTTTTTGAATGGCCTATCGTAGTTTGATGATTTTTATAGTTTTGAATGGATTTTAGAATTATTTTAGGGTTTGGGCGTACAACCCTGATTTGGCACAATTAACCGCAATGATCAATAGGTTTGATCACGATAGTTAAAAGATTAGGGGTTTTGCACCATTACCAATTCAAATCGATTGATTCGATTATCACTAATAATGAATTAAGGTGTTTTATTATTATTTTTATAAATTGTATTTTGTATTGTTACCTCTCATAACCGATTAACACGATTACAAATAATAACCAATTAAATTTAGAACAAGGCAAGATTAATCATCATAATCAATAAGATGATTGCAACCATTTAATCGAATATAGTTTGATTTTTTTTATTTTAATTTAATAATATTTTAATTAAAATTATTGTTAACCATAGCGATCAATCGATTTAATCGGCACGAATAACAAATTAAAATTTTTTAATATAATCATCATGTATTTATCTTATTATACTACAATTATTATATATTAAAAATAGGTATTTTAATTAAAATAAAACAAATAATTAAAATTAATTAAGTTTTATTAAGGTTATGATTCAGTGTGGTTATGATGAGGGACTATGGTATGGGGGATCAAGGCGATTTTGCTACAATTTCATTCGTAGCCATTAAACCACAGAAATAGCGATTAGGCCCTCCCTGCCTATAAATGTTTCGCACCTGTCCTATCTTCTTCGCCTTAATCATACGAATCGATTCATGCTATCGATTTGACTCAATTTTACGTCCATTAGAAAGCCCCAATTACAAACCCTAGAAACTCTACTCAGTCAACAATGGCAAAACACGTTACAGGCACATAAACTCCAAATAACCAATCCAGAAACGATTATTGCATCAAGACAAACCAAAATATGCAACTAAAACCTTATGAGGATGCACGAATTGTCTCAATCGAACCAGTTTTCAGAATTGCTTACCTTGACTTATAGGAGGAAAATCTGGGGGTGCTGAAGCAGAGAAATAATCCTAACACGTTCCAAATCCCTTGAGGAAGCTTTTGCAACCTTTAGTCCTTGTTGAAAGCTCCTGAATCTCCAAAACCGAATTCACACTCTTGAAGAAATTTTGAGTTCTTGCACGTGCCCCTTTTCTCCAGAATTTCGTCCCCTAGTCTTATGCTTTTTGTTTGATACTTATAGTGGGACAAATTAGGTTAAGAAAAGAACCAAAAAGCCTTTGAATCCAATCTTCCCCTTTTGAGAAATTTGATTTTCTTTCTTGAATAATAAGCTACTATTTTGGTCAAGATTTGATTTTATTTTTCCTTAATCCAATTACCACGAAATTAATAATATATTTTGTCATTAACATTGATTGGAAATCAACAAAATATATTTTCTAACAAAATATTTAATTTTCTTACTTATTTAAATCATAAAATCAATTTTTTATGAAATAAATGTTTAAAAAAATTAAATAATATGTTTAAATTTCGTGGCATCTTATTTTGGGCATGTTAATAACTTGTGGACCAAGTTTGCATAAGAAAACCATAGGCCCATTTGCAAAATTCCTTAATTTGAACCCTCCTTTTTCACATTTGGTCCTTCAAAATCACCTAACTTTGATCAAGCATATCTCCTTCAATTTTTAAGCTATGAGGGAGTTCTAATACTTTTTAGAAACCTCAAGAGGTCCTCTACAAGCCACTTTGGAACATATTTCTCATTTGAAGCTTTTATCTTGACCATATTCTCTTTGGGAAAAAACTGTTTCTGAAGGATGCCTGAAAATGACCTGTAATCTTTTGCCTTGTATCTTTTAAATGAAGCATTTCTAGCCTTGGCTTGTGAGACACAAAGTTGTAGAGAATCCAATTTCCTTCAAAATAGGCTTTGAGTGGGGCATTTTTGATGTTCCATGTGAAAGTTATGCCCAGTCAAAGTTGGATTGACTTTCTCCTAAAGAAACCCTAATTTGAACCTTTTTGTATTTGTTCATCTCTGAGTTTCTATTAATGGAATCATGATCAATTCTTGATCAAATGATGATTATGCATCCTACACTTGATGTTTGCCTAATGATCATGGTTTGAATCATGCTTTGATTGTAATTGACCCTCCAGTTTGAATCAGTGGACTGTGAATTATCTTGATCATTTGAGTGAGCAAGGTTTTGGAGTTTGCTTTTAAACCTTGTTATGAGAGAAGTGTGGGAGGTAAATTTTGGGGTATGACAGCTGCCCCTATTTAATTACCTTGGATCGAATGACAAGAGTGTATGGACCTCGCGTCGTTCAGATCGAAGAGTTATTAAATACTGGAAGACCCCTAAATTTATCCCGTGTTTGAGTTATGCGAAAGAACCGCCCTGCTAACGCCTGAGTCTTACATAGCGGGAGCTATTCTCTTAGTGAGTTTCTGTAATTCATGAACCCCAGGGGATTACTTGCCATAGTTCTGACAAGTCTGCCTGTATCAAAACGATTCTTCGCGAGGGTTATCGCGAATACTCCTGCACCAACGATTCTTCGCGAGGGTTATCGCGAATGTTCTTGCACCAATAAGTTCTTCGCGAGGGTTATCGCGAATATTCTTGCACCAATAAGTTCTTCGCGAGGGTTATCGCGAATATTCTTGCACCAATAGGTTCTTCGCGAGGGTTATCGCGAATATTCCTGCACCAATAAGTTCTTCGCGAGGGTTATCGCAAATATTCTTGCACCAATAGGTTCTTCGCGAGGGTTATCGCGAATATTCCTGCACCAATAAGTTCTTCGCGAGGGTTATCGTGAATATTCCTGCACCAATAAGTTCTTCGCGAGGGTTATCGCGAATATTCTTGCACCAATAGGTTCTTCGCGAGGGTTATCGCGAATATTCCTGCACCAATGGACTGCTTACCCTGGTTTGGGTAAGGCTACCTGCATAGACGTTTGTTTGTGAATGCGTATGCATCATGTTTATGCATTGTGCGCATGCCCCTGTTGTTTTTATAATGTATATGTATGAATGTTTACGCATGTATATGTTGCATGTATGTTAATGAATGTGTGCAATAATTCCTAGTCTCATCTCCTTATCACCCATTGCCTTTGTTTAATTTTTTTCGAGATGTTGGGGAGTCCTAGCTCGGATTGTATTCGAATAACTTATTGCCCCTGTCTTTTGTGAAAGAACCATATGTATCAGCGTGGGGCGTATGTAGCCTTTCGGAGATTTCATAATCTTTGTTTTTGTTTTTGTATTGAAAGTTTGTAAGTTTCTCATATTAAATCCAGGTTTAAGTTTGAAAATAGTTTGTCTTTTGCAGACAGTATTGAAATAAGAAAATGAAGCGCAGTATGCAAAAAAGGTAACTTTTATTGATATTGCCTTGAATTGGCGAGTGTACAGAAATGCGAAGAAAGAAAATGACAAATAGAAATGATATTAATACTGTCGTTGCTCTTTTTGTTATCGAGGGCCCCAGTAATCCTTCGACCTCAGAAGTAGATGATTGCACGAACCCCTATCCTTCGTAGTTTGCCTTCGGCTTATGTCCAATAATCCTGCCTTTGCTAGGCATAATACTTCTTGACCGCATCAGAGTTGATTGGGTGCGGTAGCTCATTCCCATCCATTGTAGTGAGAACTAATGCCCCTCCTGAGAACACCGTTTTTACAACATACGGACCTTCGTAGTTAGGTGTCCATTTTCCACGAGCGTCAAGTCGAGGTAATAGTATTTTCTTGAGGACAATATCACCTTCTTTGTAAGTTCGAGGACGGACCTTCTTATCGAACGCCTTTTTCATTCTCTTCTGATAGAGTTGTCCGTGACACAAAGCTGTCAGTCGCTTTTCTTCAATGAGATTAAGCTGATCGAAACGAGTTTTTACCCATTCCGATTCTTCTAACTTTGTGTCAGCTATGACTCTTAATGAAGGGATCTCCACTTCAATGGGGATGACTGCTTCCATACCATAAACTAGGGAAAATGGGGTTGCCCCTGTAGATGTGCGTACCGAGGTCCTGTAACCGTGTAGGGCGAAGGGAAGCATTTCGTGCCAATCCTTGTATGTTTTCACCATCTTTTGTACTATCTTTTTGATATTTTTATTTGCCGCTTCGACAGCGCCGTTCATTTTAGGCCTGTATGGTGAAGAATTGTGGTGTTCAATCTTGAACTCCTCGCACAGCTCCCTCATCATGTTGTTGTTCAGATTCGACCCATTATCGGTGATAATCCTGTTTGGAACCCCATACCGACATATGATATTATGCTTGATGAACCGGGTGACTACTTGTCTCGTCACATTGGTGTAAGAGGCAGCTTCAACCCATTTGGTAAAGTAATCTATGGCAACCAGTATGAATCGGTGCCCGTTGGAAGCTTTCGGTTCGATCATCCCTATCATGTCAATTCCCCACATTGCAAACGGCCACGGCGAACTCAGAACGTTCAACGGATTTGGCGGTACGTGTACCTTGTCAGCGTAAATCTGGCACTTGTGACATGTTCTTGCATATTGGAAACAGTCAGCTTCCATTGTCAACCAGTAATACCCTGCTCGCAGTATTTTTCTAGCCATCGAGTGTCCGTTTGCATGAGTTCCGAAGGTTCCTTCGTGTACTTCTCTGATAATCTCCTTGGCCTCATTTTTGTCCACACACCTTAATAGCACCGAGTCGTAATTCTTTTTGTACAGGATATTTCCACTCAGGAAGAACTTGGATGCTAATCTCCTCAATGTTTTCTTATCAACTGTAGAGGCGTTCTCTGGGTATTCTTGCTTCTCCAAATACCTTTTGATATCGTGGTACCATGGTTTGTTGTCAGATTGCTCCTCAATCGTGAGACAATAGGCAGGCTCATCGAAGTGTCTAACCGTTATTCGTGGTTCATGGTTTGGCCAAGTCACTTTGAACATGGAGGAAAGTGTCGCTAACGCGTCAGCTATTTGATTTTCTTCCCTCGGGATATGAGTAAAAGTGATTGTATCAAATTCAGCCATTAACTCCAGTATAAGGTCTCGATATGGAATTAGCTTTACATCTCGAGTATCCCATTCCTTATTGACTTGGTGAATTACTAACGCCGAATCCCCATACACCTCAAGTAGTTTAATCCTTAGATCGATCGCAGCTTCTAACCCCAATATGCATGCTTCGTATTCTGCTATGTTGTTGGTGCATTCAAAGCATAGTCTCGCCGTGAAGGGTAAGTGCCGTTCATCGGGAGATGTCAATACTGCCCCTATGCCATGTCCTAGTGCGTTTGAGGCACCGTCGAACATGAGTTTCCATACCAAACCCGGTTCGGGTCCTTCGTCGGGTCCTGGTATTTCGTAGTCTCTTACTAGCATGATGTCTTCATCAGGGAAATCGAACTTCATGGATTCGTACTCTTCAAGGGGTTGGTGAGCAAGATATTCTGCCAGTACACTCCCTTTTATCGCCTTTTGAGTTACGTATTGTATGTCGTATTCTGACAGTAACATTTGCCATCTTGCGATCCTACCCGTGAGAGCCTGTTTTTCGAACACGTATTTCAAAGGATCCATTCTCGATATCAGCCATGTGGAATGGTTCAGCATATATTGCCTTAGACGTTTGGAGGCCCATGCTAGGGCACAACATGTCTTTTCCAATGGTGAATACCGAGATTCGCAATCCGTGAATTTCTTGCTAAGATAGTAAATAGCGTGTTCTTTTCTGCCTGTTTCATCTTGCTGCCCCAGTACACACCCCATAGATCTTTCGAGGACTGTGAGGTACATGATCAGCGGTCTTCCTGGTACGGGAGGTAAGAGTATCGGTGGTTCTTGTAAGTAGTTCTTTATAGTTTCGAAGGCTACTTGACAATCGTCATTCCACTTGATAGGTTGATCTTTCCTGAGCAGCTTGAATATGGGCTCGCATGTAGCCGTCAGATGTGAAATAAACCTTGAGATGTAATTCAATCGACCCAGGAAACCCCGCACCTCTTTTTCTGTCTTCGGAACAGGCATTGCTTGTATAGCCTTTACTTTATCGGGATCAACCTCTATGCCTCTTTGGCTCACAATGAATCCCAATAGCTTCCCTGACCTTACACCAAATGTACACTTATTCGGGTTTAACCTCAGCTTGTATTTCTTTAAGCGTTCGAACAATTTATGTAGGTGTGTGATATGCTCTTCCTCGGTGCAAGACTTGGCAATCATATCGTCTACGTATACTTCGATCTCTTTGTGAATCATATCATGGAAAAGTGTGACCATGGCTCTTTGATATGTTGCCCCTGCGTTTCGTAACCCAAAAGGCATTACTTTGTAGCAGAAAGTGCCCCAGGATGTCATGAAGGTTGTCTTTTCCATATCTTCGGGAGCCATCTTGATCTGGTTATACCCAGAGAATCCATCCATGAAGGAAAACCACGAAGCTTGTGCTGTATTATCCACCAAGATATCTATATGTGGTAGTGGAAAATCGTCTTTTGGACTTGCTTTGTTCAGGTCTCTGTAATCCACACACATGCGTACCTTCCCGTCCTTCTTAGGAACTGGCACTATGTTGGCAATCCATGGTGGATAGTCAACTACAGCAAGAAACCCGGCGTCAAATTGTTTGAGCACTTCCTCCCTGATTTTACTATCCATATCCGGTCGAACCCTTCTCCGCTTTTGCCTGACAGGTGCACATCCTTCTTTGAGCGGTAACCTATGCACCACAATATCTGTATCCAACCCTGGCATGTCACGGTATGACCAAGCAAAGATCTCTGCATATTCGTGGAGGAGTTTGATTAGCGTTGCTTTCACGTCCTCGTTCAGTGTTGCCCCAATCTTAATGTTCTTAGGTTCTTTATCTGTACCCAAGTTTATGGTTTCGATGGCCTCGTGTGGAGGGAGCATACTTTTGGATTCCTTATCTACTAACCTTGACAACTCCTCTGGAAGTTCATCGTCTTCCTCATCCCCTTCTTCGGACTGATTAGCGAGAGCCTCGAGTTTGTATAGAGTTTCAGCAGTATTATTATCGGTAGTGTAAGGAGGTGATCTGCACACGTTTTATGTTTTGTTTTTTAGTATGCAGATATGAACGTGCCTTTTTTGTGCAAGAAATTTATTTGTCATTTTGGAAGAAAAAGAAAAATTAATGCGGGAAAAGACGATGTTTTCAATACCAAGTGCAAAGACAATTTTATTAATAAACTTTTAAACTTGGAAATAAATGGGGCCCTTACAAACAAACTCTATGCTTCGGGCGAGGCATGAGCGTTATTGTTTTTCTTTATTGGAAAGGGAAATAAAACACACAAAAGCAAATTACTTTGAAATAAAAACTATCTCCGGTATCTCCAGGCTTGTCCAATTCTGAAGTTGTTCTCCTGGTCTGATCTCTCGGATGAAGTTGGACGTTCCTTCTTGAGAATCCTTGTTGGACACCATAGCCACATGTTCATACCCGCCAGTCACAAAAGTTTGCATTATTGGAGGGAATTGTTGTTCCTCCTTCTTGGTGTTTGTGATCTTTGTGTGTCGGTATCCTAACCCCAGGCGATCTTTCTTCTCCAAGACCTCTGGTAGCTTGCCCCAGCCTTTAGCATCTGCGTCTTGTAGATCCTTCCATGATGTTACCGCCCTTCTTATCTTCTCCACCGGTAGTGTGATAGCGGTTGCAATTTCTAGAGCTTGAAATGCGGTACCCAATGCTTCGTCTCCAGCCTCAATATATCTGTATGAGTTTAGATTGCTGACAAATATATCCTCTTCTCCATTGATGGTCACTATGGAGTTCCCGTTCACAAACTTTAGTTTCTGATGGAGGGTGGAGGTGACTGCCCCAGCTGCGTGGATCCAAGGGCGTCCTAGTAGGCAGGTATAAGCTGGCTCAATTTCCATCACTTGGAAATTGATGCAGAAGGTATGAGGACCAATTACAACAGGCAGATCCACTTCTCCCAACACCGGACTCTGTGATCCATCGAAAGCTTTTACCACCAGACGACTTGGTCTAACTACCAGTCCTTCTAAGGCTATCTTGTCAAGTGTTGCTTTTGGCATCACGTTTAGAGATGACCCTGTGTCAATCAAAACTCTAGCCAGATGAGCCTTCCCACATTGCATGGAGATATGCAAGGCTTTGTTGTGTGACTTTCCTTGTAGGGGTAGCTCATTGTCACTGAAACCCAGGCATGCCCCAGCAGTTAGATTGGCCACCATCCCATCAAATTGATTGACTGTAATGTCCTTAGTTACATGGGCAGCGTTTAGGATCTTCATCAAGGCATCTCTATGCTTCTCGGAGTGTATCAATAGTGATAAGAGCGATATCTTAGATGGTGTCTGTTGCAACTGATCCACCACCCTATAATCACTCTTCTTAATCAGAGCGAGAAACTCCTCAGCATCTTTATTAGAAGTTTCTTTATCCTTAGGTTCAGCCTCGTCACTTGGTCTCATAACAACTTGTTCTCCAGATTGTGTCAAGTTTTCACTAGACGTTGGTTGTACTTGCGCAGTTTTGAATATGCGCCCACTACGGGTCATGCCCCCAGATCCAACGATGCTTGATATTGCAGTATTAGTATCAGTCTCATATTCCCATGGTACCGCTTTCATCTTGTCCAAAGGATATGGTCCTCTGATTGGGATGATCTTGGTACGCTCTTGCGTAGGTATCATCACTGGTGGTCTAGAGCATGGGATAATTAATGGTTTCCTTGCCCCTTGTGCAGATATCATTAAAGGCTCGTTTCTTTCCACCATCGCCACATATTCCTCTTCAGGGTGTTCCTCCAGTTGGATCAATCCTTGATCCATGAGCCTTTGCAAGGTGTCTTTGAAAGCTTCGTTATGTTCTAGGATAAACCCCTTTATAAGAAGATACCTCTTAAGTGCATCTATGGGGGAGTTCCGTTGTTGAACCAACTCCTCCTTTTTCACATTTGGTCCTTCAAAATCACCTAACTTTGATCAAGCATATCTCCTTCAATTTTTAAGCTATGAGGGAGTTCTAATACTTTTTAGAAACCTCAAGAGGTCCTCTACAAGCCACTTTGGAACATATTTCTCATTTGAAGCTTTTATCTTGACCATATTCTCTTTGGGAAAAAACTGTTTCTGAAGGATGCCTGAAAATGACCTGTAATCTTTTGCCTTGTATCTTTTAAATGAAGCATTTCTAGCCTTGGCTTGTGAGACACAAAGTTGTAGAGAATCCAATTTCCTTCAAAATAGGCTTTGAGTGGGGCATTTTTGATGTTCCATGTGAAAGTTATGCCCAGTCAAAGTTGGATTGACTTTCTCCTGAAGAAACCCTAATTTGAACCTTTTTGTATTTGTTCATCTCTGAGTTTCTATTAATGGAATCATGATCAATTCTTGATCAAATGATGATTATGCATCCTACACTTGATGTTTGCCTAATGATCATGGTTTGAATCATGCTTTGATTGTAATTGACCCTCCAGTTTGAATCAGTTGACTGTGAATTATCTTGATCATTTGAGTGAGCAAGGTTTTGGAGTTTGCTTTTAAACCTTGTTATGAGAGAAGTGTGGGAGGTAAATTTTGGGGTATGACACACCTAAACCCATCCGTGAAGCATCACGATACACTACGAAAAATTTTGTCGGGTTCGACAAAATCAAGATAGGAGCACTAGTCAACCTCTTCTTTAACACTTAGAATCCTTCTTCACATTTCGAATCCCATATGAATGCTTGACCCTTTCTCGTTAACTTAGTTAACGGCAACTCTAACTTCGAGAATCCTTCTATAAATTTCCTATAATAATCTGCAAGACCAAGAAAACTAACCTCATCTAACCAGAATTCACACCTCGATAACTTAGCATAAAGTTTCTTTTCCTTCAAAAACTCCAACACAATTCTAAGGTGTTCTGCATGCTCTTCCTCATTGTTGGAATAAATTAGGATGTCATCGATAAACACTACCACAACTTATCAAGATACGGATGGAATATTCTGTTCATGTACTCCATGAAAACACCAGGTGCATTAGTCACTCCAAAAGGCATTACTAAATACTTGTAATGACCATACCTCGTCTTGAATGCAGTCTTCTGAATATTGTCCGCCTTCACGCGAATTTGATGATATCCAGACCTCATATCAATCTTACTGAATACACACGCTCCAACCAGTTTATCCATCAAATCACCAATCCTCGGCAATGGATACCGATTCTTGATAGCAACTTTATTCAGTTATCAGTAATCCACATACAATCTCATAGATACAACATACATTTATTTACTCACCATCAAGGTAGCAAGACACATCTATACTATTCAATACGATTCCGTCCACTATCAACAAGGGATTAAGGGTGATCAAGTCCTCAATTTGTCAATAGATAGCTGACAACCATAATGAAGCATAAATTGTCGTCACTACATAATCGCGTCCTTTCCAAATTTACGCTTAAATTCATAACATCGTCATAGTCCAATAATTCAATATGAGTTTCGCAACTCTAACAACTTCCTTCTTTTATGCATGCCGCTACCTCGGTTTCACCATCACGACTTCACTCTTTCTAAAGGCTTATTTCTCCTTCACTACTACTTCACTTCTCCTTAAAAGCCATCGACACAACAATCATTCCTAACACCAAACATTTCATTCTCTCAACTTAATCATCAACAATATGTTCTACTTAGCTTTGCTTCGTGTAATACGGTGGGAGAACTGACTTTTAAAATGTCGCGGTTAAGCAAGAGTCGCCGCCGACTTTTATTTTATCCAATATATAGAAAGGCTAAAAGAACAGAAAAAAAACCTTTAAAATACTTTGAGTTCGGGGGGTAAGTTATACAAAGGGAAGGTGTAAGCACCCTTTGTATCCATGGTTATCCATGGGCTCTTAATTGCTTGGCTCACTTTTTGTTTTCAAAATGTTGAAGTGAATAGAAAAAGAATTTGAATAAGGACTTTAGCTTGTAAAATAAGTGTAGCCTTTTTGAAGGTTTTTTGAAAGAGGGAAGTTGAATTTAAACCAGAGCAAGCAATTAAGAGGTAATTACCCTTAAGTTATAAAAATGTTCTTTTAGCTTTTCAGGGCTATCCATACCATAAGAGGGTAGGAAGTCCTTTCATTGGATGTTAAAGGGTCGTCGAGAATTATCGTTCGCCATAAAAATGTCCCTACCATGTAGAGGTATGTAGTCTTTAGGGAAGGATATAATAGTCATTAATCTTTTTAGGCATCATGCGAGGATACCTTAGCAATGGGACAATCATCATGTTTTACCGAGGCAACATCGAGGGACAAAATTGATGATGAATGAACTGAGGGCAACATTTGCTTTAGGTAACCTCGGAATCGAGGGACTTGACTATTTTATGATAATAATAAAAAGGCAACTAGGCAGCAAATAAGGCAACAGGCAACGAGAGGGGTTACCCTAAAGGTGTGTGTGTGGCACAATCAAGTGATTCAATTCAGGTATTTTATCTTGTAAAATTAGTGATTCTATGTTCAATTCAGGGTTGCACTCCCTAGGGTTACTAACCACATCAATTAATATTACGGAGAACTAAAAGGCAGAAAAATAAAATCCTACGCTATTATAATAAACACCTGCGGGGAAGGGGAAAGCAAAAAGCAGAAAAATAATAGGGGCTAGAAAAATAAGAGGCAAATTAATGCAAATGTCTCGCCTTCATCGAATCCTTGATCAACCTTGAAAAAGAAGAGAAAAGTTAGTGCATTAAAGGTCGACAACCCTAATTCATCGAGGTAAATCAGGGTTAATACAATTGGCTTAAATAAAATATAAAAAGTAAATAATTTAATATCTTGAATAACCATTAAAGGGTGAAAGAATCAAAAGTTCGATTAAATATAACAATTAAATAATTATTGGATTAAAAGTATATGTTTAAATTTTAATATTAAAAAAATAAATATTGATAGAATTATGAAAAATCGAGTTTTCGATAAATTATAAAATTATTATACAAAAACTAATTTGTTAAAATAAAAAAAATAGGAATTATAATAAAAGAAAAGAAAAAAAGAAAATAAATAAAAGGTGTTCATGTAATAAAAAATTAAAAAAAAATGTAAAAGACTTAGCTGGATCATGTGTGATGCATCCCTGAGAGTGCATGGTGCGCCTGCAGCTTTAGGCGCATTAGATTTATTAGCGTCGTGATTTGACGGCTGGAATTGAGAAGGTACACCACACGGACACATATGGGAAACACTGGATCCTTTCGTTTGAAAATGCAAACACGCGCACCGCCTGGCCAGTGAGGATACGCCACGTTATCATCTCCTAGCTTCGTCCGTCGTCTTAGGTCTGAACCAACTTCTACCTACGGACACATCCGTCACTACAGCCCCTGCAAATCATCGACAACAAAAATACGCAAAAGAAATTTGGCGCGACCCCATGGTTACGATCGTCCAAGCATCGCGAGTCTAATAGTACCTGCAATTGGCTCTAATTTTACCTAAAACGCAAAGCCCTAATTTGGAGCTTGAAACCCTAACAATGGCATCGGTCCAGAATACGCACAAAAACTTAATCAAACTTCCAGAAATCATCTAAACATCATCATGATCAATAATATGCAATAAAATTTCATAAATAATGCATGAATCATTGTATTCGAAATCAAAAATTTAAGTGCAAATCGTGAGCTTTTGGAGGGTGATGCAAGTGCTTCTGGCTATGGAATTCAATGTGTTCACGTCCAGAAAACTTCAAGGAATGGAATAGGATCCTTCTTTTGGCCTGAATCGAGCTAGAGCCTAGAAATTGAAGTTGAACTTTTCTTGACTTTTTAAGAATCCGGTTAGGGCTCTTGGACCCTGCAAAAACCTCCCCTTTGCGCCTGGAATGATTAGGTACTTATAGATGAGTAAAATAGGTCAACAAATGTGGAGAGAATCCACTTGAATCTTGATTTGCAAGTTATGAAAATTTGATTGAAATTCGGTTCCTAATCTTTCTATTTTTGTCCAATATTTGATTCAATTGTTCCAAATAAGATATGCACGAAATTTGATTGGTATTTTGGTGTGAATGGTGATTGGATTTGATTCCCATATGTTTCCAAATCAAATATTTGATTTTACACCATTTATATAAATTAATCATCATTTTTAATTGACTAATAATTCATAAAAAATCAAATAAAAATCAAAAATTCGTGGAAATAACATTTGGGAGTCTTGGGTAACTTGTGGATGAAGATTGGGCCAAGAAAGATTGGGTCACTTTGCAAAAAGATTCATTTTGGAGCATTTTATTTCACATTTTTCTTCTCAAATTGTCCAACTTTGACAAGGCATATTTCCCTCAATTTTTAAGATATGGAGGAGTTCTAGGACTTTTTGGAAACCACAAGATGTCCTCTACAAGCCACTTTGGAAGCGTTTTTCTATTTGAGGATTTTATCTTGATGATATGGGCTTTGACAAAAAACTGCTTTTAGTTGACTTTCAAAAAGGACATATAATCTTTTGATCCATATCTCTCAAATGAAGCATTTTTAGACTTGGAATGTGAGAGACAAAGTTGTATAGAATTCAATTTCCTTCAAAATGAGCTTTGGATGGGAAATTTCTGATGTTCCATGTGAAAGTTATGGCTGGTCAAAGTTCAGTTTAATTAGGTCAAAAAAACCTAATTTAGAAACTTTAGGTTTTGTTGATTTCTGAACTTTCCTTGATGAATCATGCTCAATCCTTGATCAAATGATGAATGATACTTCAAAATAAGGATGTTGACCAAAAATCAGGAATTTTGACTGTACTTTGACCACAGTTGACTTTTAGGTCAAATTAGTCGACTGTTGACCATTTGAGTTGTTTTGTGAATCAAAGCTTGAAATATAGTGGGCAAATTTTGGGGTATGGCACTTCGAATAATTGCAAAAATAACCATTCCTAATAGACTTCGAAATCTCACCCCATAGGATCACCTCTACTGTATTTATAACTCTTCCATAAGGTAGAACATAATTTCACCTTTTCGTAGGCTCAAACAGCACATTAATTCGATACTCAGAACTCAAGATATGAATTTTCCAATGTTATCCGAAAACCCAAACATCGACGTCATGCAGCGACACTCTATACAATATCATCTTGTCACAATTAAATCTATTACAGCTTCTGCAACCATTTTTATAATAAATTTCATCTCGTTAGCTTTCTGACGCTTCAAACAGAGTTCAAATCGGATGTCCAGAACTCTAGTTATGAATTTTCGAAGTTTCATAACGATTCAGCAATTTTCGTGCGTTTTGGTTACGGAAATTCCACTCCAAAACTCATTCTCTTCAACTCGATCACATTCCAAATAGCCCCTTATCATATCTCTTTGCTTCAAAACTTCTTATATCTTGAACGACACATTCCTTCAGCGGAGATCCATTCCGAAACATCACAACAACAATCTCCTTTGCGAACTTGCAACTGAACCACCTCCAAGAAGCATAGCTTCTCCCCCACTTCGCTTAAACCAACTCCTATAACAAAACAAACAAGTACCGACAGTGATTCACTCACATGTCGCGTACCAAGGGATAATACACCGACAGTATTCAACTGTCGCATAACTCAACAACTTGGTCGGACGGACCGACCTGCTCTGATACCACTATTGTAACACCCTTCTAAAACCCCACGGCAATTATTAAAATACTCAGAGTAAAACATGAAAACAAGGGTACCACAATTAAAAAAAATTAAAAACAAATATAATTCAAATGTCATGCTTTAATAGGAACAATCTCATATTTATCACAACGGAATAGTATAACATCACCAAAACAAACCAATGGAAACACAATCCAAAAACCAATAAATAGAGTATAATGATTAAACTCTAAAACTATAATTCTCAGTGTTACAAGACCAGAGCATGACCGACACGACCCAAAATAAATGGATAGACTCTACGAGCTATCCTCACATAAGCAATAAAGTCGCTACTCCTCAATCTAAAAATTGTCAACATGTAAGGGTGAGTCTCATTCACAATTAGTAAATATTATGTGTTCATAAGAAACAAAACATCATAGGCATATCATTCACTCAATTGTAATATATTCAGATTTTCATACAATCGTTCAACAACCACACCAACAGATATATCACCAAATATAACATTGAAAGCCATTCAATCATGTTATATCAATATGCACATGTATGTACTGACTCTATGCATGTGGTACCAAATATCGTGGGATAAACCCATCTGACTGATCTAAACATCACCGAGATACAGCCCTACCGGCACAAACTCCACACAGTGGGAATTATACACACCATTGATCCAAACATCAACGGGATCCATCACCAAAATGATTTATGAATGAATGCACACATATAACATACTTATAACATCACTGATCCAATGCACCGCATCGTCTCAACAAAACTCACCATTATCATCACTAATAAAGTAGGCACATGTCTTAGCATCATTCAAATCATATCACACATATTTATATCAAACATATCATCTAATCATGATAATAATCGCAACAATTCCATCACCGCATCAACACATTGTCACATTCAAGGAATACGCACACAATGCTACATTTCATCCACTTAATTAAATTGAGATTTAAAATAAATTTGGGCCACCGCCCATCTCACCTGATTATCACATAAAGCACTTAACTAGCTTCGCAGCGCCCAAAACGGCACATAAATCGGGCACACGGATCAAAAGATATGAATTTTAGAAAATAAAATATTTTTCCAAAAAGCTACAGCATAACTGGTTACCGTAACGGGTTACCAGTCCCAAAACAAAATTTTTAGAAATTCACGTACAGCGTAATCGGTTACCGTAATCGATTACGAGCTCGAAAACACAGATTTTTGAAAATAACACTCAGTGTAATCGGTTACCATAACCGATTACACCCCTTCTGTAGAAGAAAACGAGTTTGACAGCAACTCAGCCCATTCTAATTGTCTCCAAATCGTACCAATACGAATCCAATCACACTAAAACGATTACTACCTCGGAACAGTACTCAACTACACATTTTAACATACTTCTAACATGTTTTAACATCAATTAACAACATACATATTCATCATACTCCAATTTTATCAAAATCACACAAAAGTTATGAATTTACTCAAAACCTAACAATCCCCAAAACCCAACATATATCAATCGAATCAAACGATAACCTAATCAATCTTACTACCCTTGAACACATAAGAGAGATTAACCGGAAGAGTCCCCCTTACCTTTGATCGGAGTTCTTGAAAGCTCTCTTCCTCTACTTCTCTTCTGCTCTTTACGTGTTCAGCTTCTCCCAATTGCTCTTTTGTTTCTATTTTCCAAAATTCCTTGTTTTATGAAAAAAAGAGAATAAGTTTAGTAAAAGGCCCAAGTATAGCACCCCCTTTTTACTAAACACGACACTTGACCAATTAACATTCTTTCACAATTTTCCAATAATCCAATTTAATTAATTAATTTCAAATAATTAATTTAAATTAATTAAAATTCTAATTAAATTAATTTATGAAATTATGGGGTGTTACACTTTGTCTATAATACCATTCACATGCAACTTGACTCGGACCTATTAGGGATCGTTGTGAGTGACTCATTTCTCCAATATGGAGGATGTGGTTAGTCAACTCAATGAGATTTAGAAGCTAAAACTATTTGGTTATGATAGAGATATTCTTATTTGTTTTAGGAAACAAATTTGACGAGTCGGCTCCTATAATACATGGGGCATGGTGAGCTCACCCTTATATCTGATATATGTTTAATCCCACTTAATATCTTTTTAGTCCTCTTTGTGGATTTTACGATATATGAGGCAAATGGGTCAAAACTATTGGTACTCGATGGGTTTGAGTCATATAACAATCCACAAACCTCAAGCACGAGGCATGTAAGGGCAAAGTGATTTAAGTGAAGAAATAGCAACTCACAATCTCTATAGCATGACGTCTATAAGGAAGAAGGGGTTTAAGAAAAGAAATAATAGTTCATAGCCCCTCGGGCATGAGGCATGTAAATGCAAAATGGTTTAAGGGAGGACATAATAATTCAGAGTCCCTCAAGCACGGGACATGTAAGGGTGTTGCGGTTAAAGGTGGAGAGTTTGAAAAAATATTGATCCTACCTGATGAATGCTATTTTTAATCTTAACCATTTGATTTGTGAAGACAGATTGATAGGTTGATTGAAAGGTTTGTGAGAAAATCGTTTGAACTTCTCATTAAATTTGTGGTGAATAAGTTGTCTTAAGAATGATCATTTAATATGGGCCTTCCATTGGTTTGCATGCTTGAGAGTAAAACCCTTAATATTTTTACATGTTAATGATGACCACTGGACTAGATTACTACTCATTTCCTATAAACACTAAGATAATACTACTTTCATCGGTCTTGTGTCTTGTACCAACTCAAATAGCAATTGTTTCACTCTGCAATTTCATTACTTGTCTAAACCCATCTTTTCTCAACATATTAGACGTCTTACCATGGTTATTCCTTTTTCCAATTTTTATACTTCCTTTTCATATTAGAGGGTGGTGTTTTGTATGGATTGTGATGAGACCCCTAATACTCATGAAAAGTGGTGGGGGTAATGGCATCGTTGTATTGAAAGTTTGAAGCAAGCAATGTAGTGGCGATTCGTTGAGATGGAAATGTGTGGGAGTTAAAAAAGTAGTTCTAGTAGTAGTTGTAATAGAGACACATCTAGCGATAATGATTTTGTTTTGGTATCTTCTTATCAGGACCGGCGAGACCACAAATGGAAGTTTTAAAATCAAGCTTGGATCATTGTTGTAACAAAGTAGATCATAATAACTCTCTCTTCATAAATGACATGATGGTGCAGGCGTTCCATGAAGAACTGGTGATATTTTCCACTAGAAGTAAAGAAGATATCATCTTGGAGCTTTATGTGAGAGGAGAGAAGGCATGCATGAGGCTCCCACAATGTGATTATTTTTTATGTAAGTTTGTATGTTGTTAGATATGGGGGTAAAGATTCCCTTCACCCCCTTCGAAGTTGAGGTTTTACGAGTAATCAATGCCTCCCTCTCACAACTCATCTCAATAGTTAGATTTTTATGAAAGGTTTTGAGATCATGTGTGGCACTTTGGTGGTCATTTCTAGTTAAACTACTAAGGTCAAAATTTGGGATTGTACTACTAAGATAACCAAAGCTCTATTAAAACCAGAGTTCATATCATATTTTCACTGTCTTTCAATATATGATATTGTAACACTCTAGATTGGACCCTGAAAGCCACAAAAACATACGGTGCATTCTCTACTTTCGAGTACAAACTCGATCCCTCAACTCTAATAAGTAAATCACCATCAATTGAAGATTCTCAAAGAAAGAAAATCCATCAACCATGAAGTCTTCAACCACTATTTGCAACTATTTATCAAACCAAATAATTATTTCCTCCATGTGAATCGGTTCATACGTTCTTAGAACAATTTTTTTAACAATAGTCATAAAGACTAGAAATAGAAGAAGTTCACTCTATTTTAAATCGAAAAAATCTAAATCTTCTTGTCTATTAACTCTCGAAAACAATAAATTCGTTATGATAATTTTATTTTCCAATTAAACAAAATATTACTCCCTCTGGTCCTATTTATAAGAAAAGATTCTCTTTTTAGATGCATTGAATAAATAATGTATCTGGACAACATATTGTCCAGATACATTATTTATTCAATGTATCTAAAAAGAGAATATTTTCTTATAAATGGGAGCGGAGGTAGTATATTATAAAAGAGAAATATATGTATACAAGGAATTATATAAATACAAACACTCTTTCTAGAATTAAGGATATTTATAACACCTACTTCAAAATAGAAACAAAATCCATTATTTATTACAAAAGATCTAAATGGTTAGAAGTTGAATAAAAGTTACTACTACAAGTTTATCTTGGACGCCTCAAAAAATACAGCAAGGTATGGATAGGGACAAGTAGCAATACAATACAAGACAATAAATTAAAGACAAAAATGTCTTTGAATTTTGTCACTATATACACTGCACGCTATGAAGCACAAACGAAATGAGAGAAAATAAGACAAACTAGTGCAGTACTATTCCAACATTTGCTATTCTAGGATTACCACAACATTAGTGGGACATCATGGACAGGCATAGCCACTCCTTAAAAATGTACATTCTGCTTTTTCCTCAACCATGTAAGCCAAAATATTAGCCCTATCTGCTTCTGCTGACCATTCCATTTTAAGCTTTGTAATTCAAAATATTTCATTATAGAATGAAAAATGTGTTGTTTACATGGTATGATCCAGGTTAAGCATGGAAAATTTGTGTATAAATTAGTTGGGTTTTTTATCCATATTTGTGTATGTCTAACATTATAGCCTAGGGGGAGATTGATCATGGGTTAAAACCTGTCCACAAAAACAGCAGAGTAAAACAAACACATGATGTAGTCTCAAAATTGACTTCTCATTTCCTCTCAAACGTTCATATCAATTTTATATGAGACAAAACTTTTGAATATTTAAGTCATATATAAAATTTATTCAATGATTTAATTAAGCAGAGTTAACAAATTTTATCGCAATTAATATTATTTCCAATATAAAATTTAATGATAATATAATTTTAAATAAAATTTTTATTTTAACAAAAGATTAAAAGAGATTAAAAACTTATTTTATTAAGTAAATAATTATTTTGATATTCACCCTGGATCGATTTTTTCAAAATCATTAAATTAAGCAGAGTTAACAAATTTTATCGCAATTAATATTATTTCCAATATAAAATTTAATGATAATATAATTTTAAATAAAATTTTTATTTTAACAAAAGATTAAAAGAGATTAAAAACTTATTTTATTAAGTAAATAATTATTTTGATATTCACCCTGGATCGATTTTTTCAAAATCATTAAATTATTCTTTTGTTTATTAATCTTCTTATATATTTAATATTATTAATATAATATATATTTTTATTATTTAATTTTTAATTTCAATTTCTTTTGAAATTATGATTAATTATTCTAAATATTTTTATTTAATTATTAATTTTTTATTCTATGAAACATATGATGCAAAGATTTGAAACATGTAAACTTATTTTATTTTGATAAATAAAATTAAAATTTTTAGAAGCAGGAATATTATTGATAACACGTAATCTAATGAATTTATCATGGTTAATTTATAAATTAATTGATGGTTTTTTATGTTCTGTATATTATTTACGTCCAATTTGAAAACTATTTTTCTGAGAGTCGCAGAGATAGGGATGGCAATGTGTAGATATTTTTTTGGATATCTCAATACTTATACATGTCTCCCTTTATCCGTGTTTATAGTAAAATTAAATCGATTAATTATAAAAATTATATAATTTGAAGTTTTTTTAACAATATTTAAGAAAATATGGATGTTATTGTTGAGTTAAGAAATAAATAAACATCTTTATTAAAATGTATAATAGTTTAATAGCGATATATTTTTTAAAAATTGATAAATGTATATTTCTATATAGTAATACAAATGACATTATATAAATATGTAATGTGGTATGGGACAGAGAGAGTAGTAAGGTACCAGTGCCCGTACCTAGGGGTGGCAAACGGGCATACCCGACCCGTTTAGGACCGCCAAGCAAAAGCACACAAAAATGGGGCGGAGTGAACCAGGCATATTTAAGGATGCTGGCCTAATATCTTGACCCGTCCTGCGCTAAATGTGGAGACGGGCCCGCGAGCACTGCTCTTTTTAGGCTTAAAAATACAAATATTCATGTAAATGCATATGTCCGCATAAAAAACGAGGCGGAGCGGGACGGTCACATTAGAGAGTGAGGGCCTAAATCCAACGCAGTCCCGCACAAAAATGCGGACAAAACGAATATGCCCAACGGGCCGGATCCATTTTACCACCCTACGGTATCCATACCCGTTTATTTTAAGAGGTAATTACTCGTATTCATTTGACAAATTTTTACCCACCTATTATGAATACATTTTGCGAATATTCATAGAATATGAGTCAAATTGTCATCCTAACACATAGACTATAATAATCAATTAAGTTCTCCTTAAAAAATATATATAACACAATTGTATTTAGAATTAAATTCGAATTCAATATTTTTAATTAAGTTGGACTAAATCGTTTATCATTTCATTGAAATTCAATTGATGTTTAATAACAAAAAAATTAACTAATTGAGTTGTAATATGGAATTAAATTAAAAATTAAATTAACTTAGATAAATAAAATATATACTTAATTGAAAATTAATCTATTTTCAATTAAAATAGAAGATACAAGATTTAGACACACAAAAATCTTTAAAAAAAATTTTAAAAATTGTAAACTCATTTATCATTCATTGATTAAAATTTTTGAAATTACTTTTAATTAGTTCACGGTATTTCTATGAGTATATTCACATACTTTAAGTTATTAATAAATTAAATAAAAATACAAAATGTAAGAACATGACAAAAACTTAATTGCTAAATAGAATATTAATTGAAAGTTAATAAAATAAAAAATTAGTTAAATTATAGTTATTCTTTATGAAATCATCCATTGAAATAAAATTCACTAAATATATATAAAAAAACATATATTTAGTATATTATTATTACCTTCTTCTCCATAAATATGAAAAATCTTAAAATAGAAAGATTTGATAGGTTTGATTTTACGGTAAAAAAATTAATTAAAAATAAATTGATTGTGGTTAAAAGTGAATTAAATATTAAATAATTTATGTTTGAATGAGTTTATAGAATAATTAATTGAATGTAAAAATTACGTTTTAACTCAAAAATTATAAATTATAATTTTCAAAACTATAAATTTTAATTTAAGTATCAATTCTGAAAACATAATAAATTTTATGCTTCTTCCAAAAGCTAAACCATGTTGAGAATAACATTTACATTGATTAAAAAAAGTGAAGATTTAAGTATTTACTCTCTTCGTCTAATATTATAACATAAGACGGTTTGAATATTTCACCCGAATTAAGAAATTTAATTATTAATTTATGGGAAAGACAATTTAGGTAGGACTTTCCCGGAGAAAATTAAATACTTGGGTATATTAGAAGAAAATAATAAGAGTAATGATAACTTGTATCTTTGGGACACAAGTTAAGAAACCCACTTATGGAAATTTTGTTTTGAAAAAAGCAATAAAAAATATTATTTTATATTTTTATTAAAATTAGTGCACAATTTTCAAGATATTCTTTTTTCAATTAGAGGCACAAGTTAGCATTACTCAAATAATAAATGTTACATTAAAACTATAAATTGATTTATAATTTATGACAAATTTGTTTTCCCAATATTCAATTCCATAATTTTTTTTCTAATTAATGAAAGACACTATTATAAAATCAAATAAAATTTCTATTTCCTAAACAACATTAGTTACGTTTCTTGATTATCGTGAAATATCTAAAATGTCTAGAAATAGAATGAGTAAGATCATTTTTCCTTGAGTGAAGACCCATTTTGGTCCCTCACAAAAATTAGACAACTCAAATTAGTCCCTCACAAAAAAGATGATCCAATTTAATCCCTTACAAAATTAAACCGGACCATATTAGTCATTCTGTTAATATTTTTTAAAAACTTTTTTTTCATACTTTTAAACCGTGACTAGACTGTCAAGTTTATTTTTATTTTTTAAATACTAAATTGATTTTTAATTTTAATTTCATTTTTAAACAATTCTGAATTAATAATATCAAAAAAGCCAAAATTATATTTTATATGGAATTGAATAATTTTGAATTTTAAAAAATATGTTAAAATTTGTATCAATGGGGTCTCAAACCCAAATTCATTCAAGTTAAATTATAGGCACTCTACAACTGGACAAATCAATTTCTATTGTTAATATTCTTATTAATAATGAATATTTAAATTAATAATTCAGAACAAACATTTACTTATATTAAATAACAAACAAATAAATATTTACAAATTTTATATTATACAAAAATTTAAAAATAAAATTTATAAAATATAAATCCTAAATATAATTAATCAAATAAAAATAAATAAATTAATATTTAATTGAATTACTATTAAACCAATTGATTACTATTTAATTGAATTACTATTAAACTAATTAATTACTATTTAATTTGAATTAACTAAATAATTTTAAAAATTAATTTATTATTTAATTTAAATTGATTAAATATTTTAACAATTAGTTGAATTAATATTAATTTAATTAATTATTATTTTATTGGAATTAATTTGAAATAAGTAAATATTTACTTGTCTGTTATTTGATTTCAATTACATATAATTTAATTTATTTCTAATCGATTAAATATATTGAGAATTTATATTTTATAAATTTTATTTTTAAATTGGTGTATTATTTAAAATTAGTAAATATTTAATTGTGTGTTATTTGAAATAAGTAAATATTTGTTGTAAATTATTAAGTTAAGTATTTATCATTAAGAATATTAATAATAGAAATTGATTTGTATAGTTGTAAAGTGATTATCGTTTATCGGACTTAGGTTCGAGACTCATTTGTACAAATTTTGTAATTTTTGTTATAAATTAAGAATTATTTAATATTATTAGAAATCTTGGAAATTATTTATCATGAATGCATACTGGCCTAGTGGTAAAGACTTAATATATTGTTTAAAAGTCTTGGGTTCGATACCTTATTAGAAATAATTTTGACTTTTTGGATATTATTAAATCATAATTGTTTAAAAATGAAATTATAATTAAAAATTAATTTTGTATTTAAAAAATGAAAAAATAAAAATTAAAGGCCAACATGGCAGTCCAGTCACGGTTTAAAAGTATGAAAAAAACCAGTTTGAAAAAAATATTAACAGAAGGACTAATATGGTCCGGTTAAATTTTGTAAGATATTAAATCGGGTCCTTTTTTTTGTGAGGGACTAATTTGAGTTGTGTAATTTTTGTGAGGGACCAAAATAGGTCTTCACTCTTTTTCCTTTTATATTAAAACCAAAATAATTAAAATCATACCTGACTTTAAACCAACCAATATAAATAAGAGTTAAATAATTAACCGGGGTTTGACCATTAATAATGAAATACTAAAATTTTTTATTAATTTTTAATATATTATACTTAATAAAATATAATATTAAACTAAAATATAATCCTTGTTGGTCAAGACTGTATAGGTACAAAATTAACAATGGTATTTCTGAAAATGTGCAAGCTAAAAGAGGTCTGAGACAAGGGGATCCCCCGTCTCCCCTCCTTTTTGTGTTGATTATGGAGTATCTCCATAGAATCTTGGACAAAATTGGTAGACATGGCAGCTTTAAATATCATGCCAAATGTGAAAAACTAAGGATAGTTAACATGAGCTTTGCTGATGATCTTCTAATGTTTTCAAAGGGAGATATAGGGTCTGTCAATTTGTTGATGTCAGGTTTGAAGAAGTTCTCTGAGTCAACAGGATTGGAGGTGAATCCTTCCAAATGTAAAGTCTACTTTGGTAATGTGGAGGAGGAAGCAAAGCAAGGCATCCTTAGAGCTACCACTTTTGAGGAGGGACCATTGTCTTTCAAATACTTGGGGATTCCTCTCACAAGTAGAAAAATTACAATGCAACAATGCCTTGGGCTAATAGAGAAAATTGTGAGCGGAATTAGACATTGGAGTTCTAGACTGCTAAGTTTTGCAGGTAGAACACAACTGATTCAAAGTGTGTTATTCTCTACTAGCAACTATTGGATTCAGAGCCTTCCTATGCCTAAAAAAGTCATAAGGAACATTGAAGCCATCTGTCGGTCGTACCTTTGGGCTGGAACATAAATTATAACAAGAAAGTCTCATGTGTCTTGGAAGAAAGTTTGCAATCCCAAGAAGAAAGGAGGGCTTAACATCATTGACCTCCATGACTGGAACAAAGTCTGTCTTGCTAAGAATCTGTGGAATTTGAATAGTAAGGCTGATAGCTTGTGGATAAGATGGATTAATGCATACTACACAAAAGGTTAGAGCATTATGGAGGTTCTAATCAAACAGTCGGCATCTTGGGTGATGAATGTAACAGCCCGGTTTTATTAGTATTTATTTTATCGTACTATTTTATTATTTATTTAATTAATTGGTGTGTTAATTATTTATTTAATTAATTGGTGAGTTAATTATTTATTTAATTATTTGGCGTATTAATTATTTATTTAATTATTTGGTGATATAATGATTAACTGAATTAATTGACTATGTGTATATTTGTGTTGGTTTAGTTTATTGAACTAATAGAGATATTAAGAGATTATAACTAATTGGGCCTATTTATTAGAGTTAGAAGTAAATAGGGGGTTTTATCTTTTAAGCCCATTTTATAAACCATAAGATAGTAAGGGTTTAGTGAGAGTAGAGATATCATTTTATTTGGTCATTTTCAAGAGAAGAGAAAGGGGAGAAAGGAGGCTAAGAGAGGAGAAGAGCAAAAGCTAGAGTTTGAAGAAATTGAAGAGGTAAGGGGGAGAATCCTTATTATTATGGGTTAGCATGATTGGGTCAATGGGTAGATTAACATGATTTAAGGATTTTGTTCTTCTAATTTAGGTTTTTGACATGTTAGGTTTTGTTGAGAATTCATGAAATTGTTGTTAGAAACATGTTTTGATGATAGTAATTGGTACATTAGTGAAATTGAGAGATAGATTAAGAACCCACTTTGATATTTGTATTTTGTACTCTCATTCTGTTTCATTAAAAATATACCTTGATAAACATATTGGTATGTATATCAACTGTATCGTCACTTTTCATTTACACATGTGTTCTATCATCCAAATTGAATCTGGAGGCTTAATACCCCACGCTAAAAACAACCTAATATTTGCAACATTGTTTATTCAAGTTGGTATGTGAGAATAAATAATATTGGACTTATTATGATGATCCTCTGTTTGTGTGAAACAAAGTGGTAACCTTAAGTTAAAAGCAGGAGCTTTATATGTGATGAATAATAGTGTCAGCCTTACTAATTTAGAATGCAAGATTGTCACTTGTTGCTAGTGTGACAATATACTATTTTTCTAGTTGCTCTAACTATCTTTATTTTATATTTATGACATTATGTGACAATAATTGGTGTTTCAATAAGATTGTTCTATTAGCTTTGTTTGAAAAACCAATACAACTGTAACATTTAGATATTATATAAGTTATAAATATATAATATTTCATTAGTGTAAATAATAATAGTAATAATAATTTAATGTTATTAATATAATATTTTTAGAAGTTTTGAGTTAGAGATAATTATTTGGGTTATTTAATTAACTTAAGTTATTTTCAATCTTTAGAGTTGTCAATAGGATTGTTAGAGTTGTCAATAGAGTGTTCAAAGTTGTTTTGCATTATTAATAGTTATATTTTGTTTGTTTTGAGTAACCCTGACATGTTTAGAGTTGTGAGAGTTGTTTAGAGTTAAATCCGATGAGTCATAAAATTAATATTAAAGATATTTAATTCTTTAGAGTTGTTTTATTATTACTTGAGTCAGACTGTTAGCCAATTAACATAAAAATGAGTACCACTTGTTCTTCTGCAATACTGTATCAATAATATAAAAAAATGATATATATATATATATATATATATATATATATATATATATATATATATATATATATATATATATATATATATATATATATATATATATATATATATATATATATATATATATATATGTCTTTTTTCCTTGTTCATGTAGCACTAATATATGTATAAAAGATGATACAATGTATGGTTCTGATATACACTATAGCTAGAATAAAAGAAATTAGTAGTGCTATATAATTCAAAGAGTCCCGTTTGACCGAATAGTAGAATTAAGCGGTATAACTAGTTATCCGGAATTTGATGAAAATTTACGTGGTAGCTAAGTTTAATTAGTAGATTAACGTGGTAGTGTTATTTTGTTGAAAATGTGATATTTACGGGCCGACCGAAATAGTGTGAATTTGAATATCCTTTATATTAAATATTGGTTTTGGAATAGGAAATGAATTAGAAACTTGGAACTAATGTAGTGTAATTATTAATTGGTTAATTTAATTAATAGTTGAATTAATTTCAATGAGTCTAATTGATTGAATATATACTTGGAATTGGATCAATTATTCGGTTTATCGGTAAATTACGGTATCTTGAGAATTTAACCGTAATTGTATTTTTGGCTAAATACTAATGAATTAATACTTGGTTTGGAAGTATATTCTTATATTTTATTGGCAATGTGAATTAACATGAGATAGTATGATTTACTAGTGTTAATTGTGTTTTGTGAATCATAATTGAATATTGTTTCTATTATGTGGATTGATATCAATGCGTTGTGAATGTTGTGTACAATTTGATATATAATTCATAGAGTTGAATTATTGTTGGTATGCGGTAAGTTAAGATTGATGAGATAATCTTAATTGCATAGTTGGTTGGTAATTGTACATTCATTCATGGCATAGTCGGCTTTATTGTGGAAGCGGTGAAACTGTGGGTTCACATGGTAATAGACGGTGATCCTTGAATGGAAATAGACGTAGAATACATTGATCCTTAATTGGAAACATACGTGGTGGCTTTGATCTTGTCCGGATCGGAAGCGTGGCTTGGATTCTAGATATTGAATCGGAAAGCGGTGAAACATTGGGTTCACATTGCGGTACCACATGCATAGCATCACATATCTTGCATTGAGTCACATTAGAGTTATGCGATAATTGAAAATGTGAAATTGATGTAGTTGTGATATGTGTATGAGTTTGATAATTGAAAGGCTAAATTACAGTTTTGGTCCCCCTGTTTTAGGGTTTTCACGATTTTGGTCTCCCTATTTTCTTTTTAAACAGTTTTGGTCCCCCATCCCAATTTTGTCCATGAACAGTGCATGAACAGTACATGTTCGTACATGAACAATACATGTCCGTACATGAACAGTGCATGAACAGTTGCATCAAAATTGGGATGGGAAACCAAAACTGTTTTAAAAGAAAATAGGGGGACCAAAATCGTGAAAAATCCAAAACAGAGGGACCAAAACTGTAATTTAGCCTAATTGAAATGAATGATGTTTGGATACATACTTGGTTAAATGTGTGAATATGTGATAATTATGGTTATGTGCATAATTGGCAATATAGTATTGAAATTGGAATAGTATACTCTTTGTACTTGTCGAATGCTTAATATATGTGAATATATTGAATAGTATTATTTTACATGATTAGGCATGGTGTAATAAATTCCTATAATTGTTAATTTTAACCATTGTATCTTATTATACTTCCTTCATAATGATTCGTATTCTCAGCCTTCTGTTTTAATGTTGCCCTCGTTTGGCGACATGCAGGTTCTAGCATTAGTAGCTCGTGCGTGATCTAGTCGGAGTTTTCTTCCGTGTTTGTTGGAGATTAGGTAGTGAGTCGATGCTCTGGTCATGTAACACTGGGTAGACTAGTCGGGTTGAACTCATGTTTCTATTTGGTTATGTATTATGTTTATGACTTGAGAACTTGTTATTTGGCTACTTGTTGTTTGAGAGGCTTTCAAGCCAAATATTCTGATTATGATTTATTTTATGTTGAGATGATTATTGAGATATGATCATGGTATGGGACATGAATCATTTTATGAAATACATGAGTATTTTAGTATTCTCCGCTGTGAATGCATATTCTGTGTGAATTGTAATTAAATGTTTAGGTGTTATTTGAAATGACCGGGTGTATCGTATATTGTAGATAAATGATGTTGGTTTTTAAAAGCTTTTAGTTTTTGAAAACGTCGATGTGACGCCCTTTTAAATTATATGCATGCTTATTCTCTGATTATATGCTTATTATTTTGGGGTATAAAAGGGGTGTTATGATGAAAAGCATTTTGAAAACCAGATGGGCTGTAACTCAGATGCAGGCTTGGCAATACAACTCTAGAAGAATGTAGTTGAGTATGAAGGACTGTATACAGGATGTCTCGTGGAGGAAAGTAATGTTCAAGAATCTAGCAAGGCCTAAATCCATCCATACATTATGGAGAGCTTGCCACAACAGTTTGCCAACTAAGGAAAGACTTCGAAGGTTTGGCATGATTGACACTGATGAGTGCATTTTCTGCAGGAAAACTGAGACTCTAGATCACCTTTTGTTTTGCTTCCCAAGTACGAGAATGGTGTGGGAGGGAGTTCTAAGTTGGTTACAATCGGTCCACAACCCTCAACAGTGGAAGGAGGAATTACCTTGGTTCATAAAAATGTGTAAGAAAAAAGGCTGGAGGCAGAGAATTTTTCAGTGTGCCTTTACAGAAACTGTGCATGAGTGTTGGAGATATAGGAACACCATTTGTTTTGGAGATAATATGAGCCCGCAAAATTGCACTTTCAACATTATAGATCCTGTAGTGTATAGATGTTGGGAAAATAGAAAAATTAGGCCTCCCTTGGATAGACTAATGTTACCTTGATAGAGTCTGATTTCTTGGTCTGTTAGTAGCTTTTGCATAGTTGGATCAGGTTATGATCACTTGCACTGTATTGTTTTTTGAATCTCAATAAAGTTGTTTCATTTGATATATATATATATATATATATATATATATATATATATATATATGGGAACGTATCAAATGAGAACTTTAGTTATAATGAGAACTGAGAACTTTTAATAATAACCATTGGATTTGAATTAATGGCTCAGATTTACCTTATATTTTAAAATATTCAATTAATGTTTAAGTGAACAAGATATTTATGTAATATGTATTTAACATATGAGATAAATTTGAGCCATTAATTCAAATCCAATGGTTATTATTAAAAGTTTTCAGTTCTCATTATAAGCAAAGTTCTCATTTGATACATCCCATATATATATATATATATATATATATATATATATATATATATATATATATATATATATATATATATATATATATATATATATATATATATATATATAGAGGACACATCATATGAGAATGCTTTTTTTATATGAGAATGTGAGAATGAATCTGAACCATTGGATTTTAAAATAAATGGTGGAGATTATGTGTGAATATTTTTTTCTCTCTCCTCCATCATTAATATAAGATATTGAAGAGAGATAAAAAAAGATTCACACATAATCTCTACCATTTATTTTAAAATCCAATGGTTTAGATTCATTCTCACATTCTCATATAAAAAAGCCATTCTCATATGATATACCCTATATATATATATATATATATATATATATATATATATATATATATATATATATATATATATATATATATATATATATATATATATATATATATATATATATATATATATATATATATAGGGGACGACTCAAGTGAGAACACTTGGTTATTATGAGAAATGAGAACAATAAATCACGACCTTTAAATTTTGATTTGTTGATTTTAATGAACTGTATTGGTTTCTTTTTCTATGTTGATATTAAGGATCGTAGAAAGAGAAATCAATCCAGTCCATTAAAATCAACAAATCAAAATTTAATGGTCGTGATTCATTGTTCTCATTTCTCATAATAACCAAGTGTTCTCACTTGAGTCGTCCCTATGTGTGTGTGTGTGTGTGTATATATATATATACACACACACACACATAGGGACGACTCAAGTGAGAACACTTGGTTATTAATGAATCACGACCATTAAATTTTGATTTGTTGATTTTAATGAACTGGATTGGTTTCTCTTTCAATGATCCTTAATATTTATTTTAAATAAACATAGAAAGAGAAACCAATCCAGTTCATTAAAATCAACAAATCAAAATTTAATGTTCGTGATTCATTGTTCTCATTTCTCATAATAACCAAGTGTTCTCACTTGAGTCATCCTATATATATATATATATATATATATATATATATATATATATATATATATATATATATATATATATATATATATATATAATCCCTGTATCCCAAATTTTTATCTAGCTTATGGTTGATGACTGATAACTTATAACTGATGACTTATTGCTGATAAGCTAATTAAAATGTTTGGTAAAATTAACGGTTAGACTAGCTGATTAATTAAAATAACATAAAAGAAATTTAATATGTAATTTTTTTATTTTAAATTAAAATAAATTATAGAGGGTAAAAGTGGAGTTTAGTTAAAATGTTAAGAGTAAAAATGGAAGAAAAATGATAAGCTATAAGTTATAAGCTAAAACACTATTTGAAATAGCGTCTGGAAAATAAGCTATAAGCTAGTAAAATAAGCCATAAGCTCGTGATGAAAAGACTGTTACCAAATAGATATTTTATTATTGTATGAACTTATAAGCTATAAGCTCAAAAAAAGACATGCCAAACAGAGCCGATTTCTCTTGCCTTGCATTAATAATAATAATAATAATAATAATAATAATAATAATAATAATAATAATAATAATAATAATAATAATAATAATACACTAATAACAAGTTAGAGTTATAGGCTTGATAAATTCTAGACTTTCATTTTAATATAGTAATAATAATTAATTAATTAACTAATGTGTATTTTATATTATAATATTAAAGTTATTTTCCTTCCTCTGCTCGTTCTCTCGAGTCGGAGTCTTGCACCCCTGCCAAACCTTAGAAATCTTTTGTTGAAGCTCTAGGAACTCGCTTGATCCGGTTTTGATTGAACTCTCAGATCAGCATGTTTCTTTTGTCATTTCTTTTAATGCCTTAAAGCTCGGCTTTTCAGCGGTCTACGCTTCTAACTGTAACATTGCTAGACGTTCCCTATGGCGTGATCTTTCTCTCATTCAGAACACTCACACGAATATGCCCTGGAGTTTCATCAGGGACTTCAACTCCATCCTTGGTGCACATGAGCACAGGGGTAGTCATAGTCCTAACAAGTCTCATATGGTAGATTTTAAATTGTGGACAGATCAAAACCTTCTTATGGAGTTTCCCACCAAAGGTGCTTTCTACACTTGGGCAAACGGTTGCAATGGGTCTAATCTGGTGGAAAGGAAGCTCGATAGAGCTTTCTGTAACAAAAGTTGGTTCAATTCTGCTATTACCATGTCGGTTTCCTCGGTGCCTAAGCACAGATCAATCGCTGCAGTTTGGCTTGGTGGACAGAGTCATCCCCACTTTGATCGACACGACCATGAACAAATTTCTCACTATTCTTCCTTCTATTGAGGAGATTTCCAATCCTGTTTTTTCTCTCAACAAGCACAGCGCGCCGGGCCCGGACGGTTTTGGTGGCATTTTCTTCCACACTTATTGGAGTATTATTAAATTAGATGTTTGTAATGTTGTGCTGCAGTTTTTCAATACTGGGTGGCTGCTGCCTAATTTCAACGCAAACTCGGTGATTCTTATCCCCATGGTCAAGGAGGAGGATTCCATCGATAAATTTCGCCCCATTGCTCTCGCTAATTTCAAGTTCAAGATTATTTCTAAGATTCTAGCGGATTGGCTAGCCTCTCTTTTGCCTTCTCTTATCTCTAAGGAGCATAGTGGTTTTATTCACGGGCGTAACATTAGGGACTGCACTTGTCTTGCTTCGGAGGTTGTTAATGTTCTGGATAAAAGGAATCATCGCGGCAACTTAGCGCTCAAAATCAATATCTCCAAGGCCTTTGATACTCTCAACTGGGATTTTTTGTTACAGGTGCTTGCGAAATTTGGTTTCTCCAATACTTTCTGCGCTTGGATTCACTCCATTCTGGACTCGGCTTTCCTTTCGATCTCCTTCAATGGAGCTAGTCACGGTTACTTTAAATGTGCTAGGGGTGTTAGGCAAGGCGATCCTCTATCGCCGTTGCTTTTTGTCTTGGCAGAGGAGGTTCTCAGCAGAAGCATTTCTTGTTTAGTTGAGGAGGGGGCCTTGGAATTAATTAACTACTCTAAGGACTTTCTCGCTCCCTCGCATGTGTTCTACGCGGATGACCTTCTCGTTTTTTGTACGGGCAGATTTGCAAACATTCGTATTCTTAAAGATCTTTTTACGGACTACTCGAAGGCTTCCGGTCAGATTTTCAACCTATCAAAGTCCATCATTTATTCAGGGGCGATTTCGAATAGGAGGCTAGATAGAATCATTTGCTTAACTGGTTTCAACAAAGGGTCTCTTCCTTTTATTTATCCGGGGGTTTCCATTTTCAAAGGTAGGGTGAAAGCTCAGTATCTTCGTTCTATTGCAGACAAGATTATTGCCAAACTTGCTGCCTGGAAAGGAAACTTGTTATCTATGGCTGGGAGGGTCACTCTTGTTAAAGCTTCCATTCAAAGTATGCTTACATATTCTATTTCTCTTTATTCTTGGCCTATTTTGCTTTTGCGGAAGATCGAAAAGGCATCGAGGAATTTTATTTAGTCTGGTAACATCAATAACAAGAAGTTGGTCACGGTAGCCTGGAAGCATTTGTGTCAGCCCTTTGCATACGGAGGTCTTGGTATTCGGTCTTTAGTCAAGTATAACGAATCCACCAATTTAAAGCTTGGTTGGGATCTCATGAATAGCTCGGCGAATTGGGCGTTAATGTTTAAAAAGAGAGTCTGTCGCCCTCATGGAGTAATTAAGCACCATATTTTTTCTACTCTTTGGATTGGCATAAAATTGGAGTGGAGTATCCTAAGGAGTTACACATTCTGGTCTCTCGGTAATGGGGAATCTTCTTTTTTGGTTGGATTTATGGTGTGCTAATATTATGGTTGAAGACACTAGTTGGGACTTTCTGATTTCGCACGGTATCGACCCTTTCACCAAGGTTTCGGAGTTTATTCAGCACGGTCAATGGGTGCTGCCAAACAACTGGGTTGTGTGGTTTTCGGAGTTGCTGTCCAAGCTCCCTGCTCTTTCGCTGCGGCCAGGCCCGGATTATAGATTCTGGTCCGGCACGGATTCGGGTTCTCTTAGCTCTAAGGATGCCTATGTTTTCAAAGTTTCTCGGTCTCCTAAGGTGGACTGGGCGATGAAGGTTTGGCACCCCGATATTCCCCCCCGCAAGATCTATGTTGGTTTGGAAGGTTATGCACGATAAAGTTCCAACGGATGATCAACTTTGCCGTAGAGGTATTCGGATGGTTTCCAGGTGCAGCCTCTGTCTTTGTGACGCAGAATCCACGGATCATTTGTTTTTCAGGTGCAATTTTGCGATAAATCTGTGGCTTTGGCTTGTGCGCATTCTAAAGTTACATAGCTGCCCGAATTCTCTTTTGGCTTGGTGGCAGAGGTGCAGTGCTGGTATTTCGAAGCAGTCCCGTTTAGTGCTTTCCGCCGCGGTTATTTATTTGAGCAACCGGTATTTGAGCAATCTATCCCGTTTAGTGCTGGTATTTGAGCAATCTTTTTTTGATATATATATATATATATATATATATATATATATATATATATATATATATATATATATATATATATATATATATATATATATATATATATATATATATATATATATATATATATATAATAATAATAATAATAATAATAATAATAATAATAATAATAATAATAATAATAATAAAAGAAGAATAGAGAATACCAAAATAATTAAGAATAATTTTTACTTCTATTTAATCCACCTCAAGATTGTTCTTGGATTCTGAGGAGGATTATGAAGAGTAGAGAACTCTGTTTACATATCCCTGATTGGCACAGTATTCTGCAGGATGATAAATTTGTAGTTTCCAAACAGTACCATAGATTACGAGGAGATAAACAAAAAGTTGAATGGCAGACTGTGTTCTTTAACAATGCAGCAAGACCAATAGCTAAATTCCACTTATGGCTATTGTTCATGGGAAGACTTCCTACAAAAGATAGATTGCAAAGATTTGGGATCAGCACAGAGTCCACTTGCGTGTCCTGCCCGGCTATGGAATCGATAGACCACCTATTCTTCCAGTGCAAAGATTCATCTACAATTTGGCATAGGATGCTGCAATGGATCGGCTACCAACATACTGTACAGAATTGGAATGTTGAGAGAGTTTGGTTGATCAAAGAATTGTCAAAAAAAGGGTGGAGAAGATTGCTGTTGAAAATGATACTAGCTGAGACAACATATGCTATATGGAGAGCACGAAATGACATTGTGTTTAACAACACACCTATGGACCAAGCTGCTATCCTGGACCAAATTCAACATATTGTTTATATTCGGGGTAGAGGATATAAGAAACTCCAGGGCCATGTAGAGTTGCTGCGTAAGGATTAGAAGCTTTAATTTTGTTGTTGTTGGTTTTGGTACTTTGATTGTTGCGTGAACTGTCTGGATCCTGTTGGATCGACTGTACTTTCATTGTTTTTGTGGAATAAAAAATATCTATTCTCCAAAAAAAAATTTACTTCTATTTGATTTCTCTATGTTATTGTGTACAAGAGTGCCTAAGAAGAAAATTAAATCAAATATTTCAATTTAAAACAAAACAGTTATTCATATTTTTATAAATAAAAATAAAATCTAATTACAAATTGATTAAAATTCCAATTTTCGATCTAACCGATTGAACCGTCCAGTTCAATTTTAATTACCATGAAGTTTTTCTAGTTGAGTATAAACATTCAAAAAAAAATATATGGTAGTACCTAGTAAAACAAAAGGAAAACAAAAGGTATACCTTTCAATTCAAAATTGATTTCATCCTTTTATAAAGCTAAAAACAGGTAGCAATACTCAAATCGCCAAAATGCAACAAAATTTCTTCACTCTACTACTATTTATCTTTATACTGTTATCTTTATGGAAAGAAAATCAAATATAAATCAAATCACCTTCACACTACATGACAAAAAATAACAACAAAACTAATCAGGATTGATATCAGACAAATCCAAACTCAACGAATTGCAAGTTAAATGGGACCTTTACGGAACGAGCATTTCGTATTGCATTAAATCCCATCAATAATAATACCCCTCGGGAAGGAACAGTGAAAATCCAAAATCAAAATAAGTTCCATTACACTGTGCATTATAACAAACCCAGTCACATCATATTCATATCATATCCTATCACCATAGCCTCATAAAAATCTCTACAAAAACTAGGAGCTATAAATATAAATATAGCCTTTTTACCTTCCCAACCCAAGATTTCAAAACATTAATAATTAAATAATAATAATAATAATAATAATAATAATAATAATAATAATAACCATAAATTTTAACTCTATTATTCTTCTCCAGCTTCTCCCATTCTTTCTCAATATAGTGGGGCCCTCTGCGGATTTCCTTTCCTTCTGTTCATACTATTCACTGTGATTTCCGTTACCGGCGAGCAAGCAGGCCTACACGGTGGTCGGAAAGTTGAACAGCCACTTCTCTTCTTTCTCACAATTCTCACAATCTCAGTAGTTGCAGTGCAAGCAAGTGTGGTTCTACAATCCACTCCACCATATCCACCCGAACCAGATGAAGTCCGGTTCGAACCAACCGGTTCAAGAACCGAGTCAGGAGTCATTAAACCGTCGTCGAGCCCAGAATCAGATAATGGCATGTAGTTGCACTCGAAAAGGTAACCAGATAGAGTACCCAATGTTTTCACAAGGTGACTCACCTGTTAAAAAGACCATCATAAAAGAAGAAAATAATTATAACAGATAAACACGCTTAAGCTTTTATCAAAAATTTTAATTTAAAAATAGAAAAAATAGAAATATCGAGATTGTGTAAGAGAGAAAGAGAGAGCACCTTGCAAGAGAGAGAACAGAAATGGTATGGTTCTTGCAGGCTTCTGTCACAGGTGCTGCAGATATTGCCGGAGGAGCATTTCTTTGTTTGTGGCCTCTGATTCAAAAACACTACTTTCGCACTATTTGTTTTGTAGGACTATAAAGAAAAACGCTAAATTATCTTACATTTTTTAAAATTGAAAATTGAGATGAAAATTATATATGTAAATGAAAAATCGCTTACCTGAATGTAAGAACAGTCGATTAGTTTTGCAACATCATCCACTCTTATAACGTCGTGATACACGTATCTTCTGATCTGAAAATAATAAAGAAATTATAAAGAATTGAAAATTCAATAATTTGTATGAAATTGTTAGAGTAGTACTTGAAATTGAGAGAATTAAGAAGGAACCTGTAAGAGCCTGTGAGAGGCGTGGGGAGAAACACAGTGAGGGCAAAGACTGATGCAACAATCCAAACAATACACGTTCTTTTCATTCTTTTTTGCTTCTGGATGAATTAAACAAGCGTTGTAGAATTTCTCGGTGAGGAGGAATTGAAGCCAGCGAGGAACGGCTGCAGAATAAGTATACTGAGAAAAAATAACAAAAAGATAAATGTTAATGAATTAAACCGAGAGATTAAAAATTGAAAGACAAGACTGATTTAGAAGATTCACCATGGTTAGTTAGTAGAAAATGAATTGAATTAACTTATACAACAACAAAAAGTAGTGGAATAGAAAGAGATGGAAGATGAAAATATCAACCTATTAAGTATATATACCAGTAACTCACCATGATTATTATAGTTGGTTAGTATTTTGATTATTTTTGTTGTGTTGTGTATGAGTACTGTTGGTGCTGGTATAGTTACGGAGAGATGATGAGAAAAAAAATAATAAAAAAAAGGGTTTTGGGAAGAGAGAGAAGGTGAAAGGAAACGGCGGTGACAGCTGAGAAGAAATAAGTGGTGTTGCTACCAATGTAAGAAAAGAAAGAAAGAATAGAGAAGGAAGGAAAGGATACGGTGAGGTAAGGTTGGGACTTGGGAGGATAGCCACAATTAAAGAGGATTTGTGTCGTACACTACACACTAGTGCTACAATACAACTACGCTCTTAATTGTCACACGACACAATCTTCAAATGTGCTATTTGATTGACAAATATATATTGAAGGTTTTGATTCGATGTGCTGTGGAACCATTAACTATAGTACTAGTACTAGTATTACCATTTATTATTTATGTTAATAATATATTTGTTTGTTATTTATAGCATTCTTAATTTATTTACCTTGAGATAATTTCTCTATCAACAATTTCCGTAAATAATAATCTACATTCGTATTTATGTGATTCTTAATAATTAAGTTTTATTTGACAAAATTAAAAATTTAATTGGTATATATTGACATATAAAGAAATTTGGCCATTAAATTTTATTTTTAATTTAATTTAATTTTAATAATTTATAAAAGAACATATATAAATAGTTGTGATGTATTGACCGTGTAAAATAATTTACACTAACAAGCCATATCAATTAATCAGTAAAATTAAATGTGTAAATAATATTCTACCCTAAATTCATACTTATTTATGGGATTCTTAATAATTAAATTTTATTTGATAAAATTAAAGATCCATTTGGTGCGTAGGATAAAAGACATGATATGATATTTGTATCATATTCTATTTCAATCTAGTGTTTGCTGACACAACAAAATATGATAAGTTAATCTTGAAATTTATTCTATCATGTCTCACTAATTCAAATTGTTATCTTGAATATGAGCGGACACCAAACGGATCCTAAAAGTAATATTGACTATAAGTAAAAACAATTTAAATTATGTACAAGAAACAATTTTAATTATATATAAAATTATATATAACTTCAAAAATTATATTTAAGACCGTAAATTTTATTGTCACACAATGGATGACAGCTGATAAAGGAAGAGTGAATAACAATAGAAATCAAGAGTGAAATTGACGAAGGAATATGGAGTGAAAACTAAAAAAAAAGTAGAGGAAAAATTACAATATATAATTTTTATGAATTTTTTCTAAATACAAATTTTCACTTTTCTATATTTACATTAAAACATATTAATTTATTTAAAATTATAATTAAATCTAAAAGAAAAAAATAATTTTAATTAAAAAAAATAAAAATATTTTGAAAATTGCAGGGTAACAACTACAATCTACTTTAAATAGTGTTCGAAAAAAATCTATAATATATATATATATATATATATATATATATATATATATATATATATATATATATATATATATATATATATATATATATATATATATATATATATATATATATATATATATATATATATATATATAAAAGAGAAACAGTTATCAAACTGATGTGAACTTTAAAGATAAATTTTGAAAATGTGTTTAAAGGAGGTCATTAAAAATTTGTAAACAATTTAAAATTTAAATATGATTCAATTAAAACTCAATTATTTTTAAATTATTTTGTTTAACAAGAGTATTAAAATTATTTATTGTTAAATTTGTTGGGTTATTTTTATAAATTTTTTAAAAATTGGTTCAAATTTTAAAAATAGAGACTGAGTTACAATTTCAAAAATTGAAGAGATCAAATTGAAAAATTTATAAATTATTAAAGAACAACTAGTGGGATACCCGTGTGTTCGCACGGGTACTAGTGTGTTGTAACGCCTCGAATAACCGGGATTATGATATATATGATATGTGGAAATTTAGGTTGCTGAAGTTACTATTGTGTTTGATGTTGTTATTGTCTGTGTTAATGTTGTTTGTTGTGATGTTTTTCTGAAATCGATAAGAAACTGATTCTGGTTCTAGCAATGAAATATTATTGCAAAAGAATAGGTGAGATTCTCAAACCATATAAACAGGTTGGTGATAAATAATATATTAGATCGAATTATATAAAATCATGCCTCACAAACATTTCAGAGCAACACATTTAACCACATAATCATCAACATGTTATAATAACAACTCACCAAAATATATACACATCAATTCAAATACAACACAAGGAAAGGCAACTCATCAAGGCATAAAACCACGCCTCACAACATTTTACGGCAACACTTTTCAATTCAAAAATATCAACCAAATATAACAACTCATTAAAATAACACAATTAAACCATGTGACTCTATGCAATGCCAATTAATAGAGACATCAAGTCATAAGCCTTCGTCGCTAATTTGCCATAATTACAGGCCAACATGGGTGCCATAATTTCAGGCCAACATAATAATGACATGTTATGAATGCAAGGGAAATCATCTACAAAACTTAAATACACATCAACTCAAATCCATAACAATTTCAACATCAATATCAACAACATAGAAACAACTCAACAACTTCTTCAACGTTGTGCCAATAAATAAAGGCACTCATCACATTTCAACGCTGGCCAAAGGCCTACAACTTATATCAACATGTCAACAACAACATACATCAACCACCACGTATTACAACAATATTAATCAACAACAAACAACCTAATCATTTACCGGAAGATATTTAACGGTTTACTCATCAACAAATTATAATAACAACTTTTCAACATATTATAACGATAATTTATCAACAAATTATAATAACAACTTTTCAACATATCATAACAGCAACTCATCAACAATTATAATAACAACTTTTCAACATAATATAGCAGCAACTCATCAATAAATTATAATAACAATTTTTCAACATATTATAATAACCCTCATCAACAAATTATAATAACAACTTTTCAACATAATATAGCAGCAACTCATCAACAATTATTAATAACAACTTTTCAAAATATTATAATAACACTCATCAACAAATTATAATAACAATTTTTCAACATAATATAATAAATTCATCAAACATATATTCAACTATTAATTTACTCTATTAACAATTCTTATGAACTTAATTGGTTAATGGTCTAACTCAAGTAATAATAAAATCATTTCAAAAGGTCAAATACCTTTAATTATCTGCCATATATCCCTAAAATATTTCTCAATTATATTACTAATTTAATAGTCTATTATTCACCAAATTTACCAATTAAATTAACATTAACCGGATCAATTTTTCATATCAATTTTACCGCATCACAACAATAACACAAACACATACGGCAATAATTTCAACCCAATCTCACATACTATTCATCATACACCCGGTTATAGAGTAAGAACCCCACCCTTACCTACGATCTCTTTTTCTCCTCCCAATCCTTATTTTTCTTTAAAATGTTTCCTTTGTTTACTAACAACAAAAACCTAATATTTCTTTTTATTCAACTTAATCCAAATAATAATAATTATAATAATAATAATAATAATAATAATAATAATAATAATAATAATAATAATAATAATAATAATAATATTCTTATTGGGCCTAATATTTGCATACTCTCACTTTTACTTTTTCCGACAAGACCGACTAAGTCCACTTAATTACTCTCATATAATTAAATAATATTATTTATAATATTATTTTCTACAACTTCATAAATCCTTCAATTTAAATAACACTTCTTAGTAATAAGCCAAAAAATCCCCAACTTCGACACCTTCAATAATTAAATTCCGCAATAATTTAATTAAATAATTAATTAAATTATCGGGGCGTTACAACTCTCCCCCACTTAGAATATTTTTGTCCTCGAAAATCTGTTCGATACTACCATCCTTAACGCAAATTTATCAACACTTCAACCACAAATATACTGACATAATAACAGCTCAATATAATTTAATATCCAATTCACACATGCTATTCTTCAACACCTTTGAGACATAACATCATTTTCTCTATACACCATTAAGATACCAAGACAAATTTATAACATCCAACACGATCTCGTCTACTATCAACAAGAGATTAAGGGTGACCAGTTCCTCAATTTGTCAATAGACAACCGACAACCATAATGGAGTATAAACCATAATTACCAACTATAATAGCACTCTTTTAGAACTTGTACTCAAGTCACCTACAACATCATCATCCAATAATTTTCCAACTTAAAACATCTGCTTTCCAAAAAAAAACAAGTCTAATTCCCAAGACAAACTCAACAACAAATTGCACCTTCTCCCAACATCATCCTGTGACAAATAAGTATGCTATAGCTGCTGAAAATTTTTTTAAATTAAATTTCATCTCGTTAGCTTTCCAACGCTTCAAACGGGACTCAAATCCGACGTCCGGAACTCAAGTTATGAATTTTCGAAGTTCCACGATAATTCTGAATTTTCCCGCGATTCGCTTACGAAGATTTCACTCCGAAACTCATTTTTCTTCTACTTAAACATATTCCAAACAACTCTTAACATATCCCATGCTCCCAAATTCCGTATAACTCGGGAGATGCATCCTTTCGCCAAAATTCAATTTCCGAAACACCAAGACAACAATTATCTTCGCAAACTTGCAACTGAAACATATCCGAGAAGCAAAACTTCTCCCCCACTTATCTTCAATAACACCTGTAAACAAAACAAACAAGTAAATACAGTGTTCCCACACTTGTCGCGTACTAAGGGATAAACAACATTAGACAACTTGGCCGGACGGACCGACCTGCTCTGATACCACTAATGTAACACCCCATTTTCTACCCGGCATTTATAATAAAATCAGAGTTTCAAAATTTTTCCAACAAACATGAGATGTCGCATTTCAACATAACACGAAAACAATCAGATACATAACACTTTATTTTGGAGGATCACATAATAACTTTTATTAATTGAGCAGCGGAACTCATGATATTCACCATATACAACATATTGATCTTCGTTTAATAACAACAACTTAAACAACATTGTACTTATTAATTTCTATCTTTAATTATCATAAACAAGTCAACAAGGAACGAGCAACATAAACAACTAAGTATCCCCCGAGTGCTACGTATCAGAGCGACTGAACCGACTTGGACTAACCGCAACTAAGTCTTTATTCTTGATTCACCTGTGCGTTACACACAGAGGGCAACATTACAACAGAAGATGTGAGATTCTCAAACCATATAAACAGGTTGATGATAAATAATATATTAGATCGAATTATATAAAATCATGTCTCACAAACATTTCAGAGCAACACATTTAACCACATAAGCATCAACATGTTATAATAACAACTCACCAAAATATATACACATCAGTTCAAATACAGCACAAGGAAAGGCAACTCATCAAGGCGTAAAACGAAGCCTCACAACATTTTAGGGCAACACTTTTAAACTCAATAATATCAACCAAATATAACAACAACTCATTAAATTATACAATTCAACCATGTGACTCTATGCAATGCTTATGCATGTGATACCATTGGAGCAGAACTCCCAACGTAAAAATCTTGCCAATTAATAGAGACATCAAGGCATAAGCCTTCGTCGCTAATTTGTCAATCCAGGCCAACGTGGGTGCCATAATTTCAGGCCAACATGGGTGCCATAATTGAAGGAGTGAAAAACACTTAGAAAGGGGGGATTGAATAAGGGTTGTTTCTTTTTGGCAGATAAAAATAATGAACACAATTATTTTTATCCTGATTCGTTTGAACTCAAACTACCTCCACTGAGGATTTAATCCACTAATAAAAAATGATTACAATGGTTCTCCACTTAGATCAACCTCTAACTCTTCTCGAAGTCTACAGATCACAACTTGATCACTCAAGAAATTTTGGTTTACAAAGATATAATCAAATACAAGAGATTAAAGTTGCTTCTAATAAAGCTGTAATCACAAAGTGATTTTTCTCTTAAACTTAAGTTCTAAATCTCACTAAGTATACAAAAGTATGTGAGCTTGAATATGAAGATTGCTTCTTTGATAGTGAGCTTTTAGCGTGAGAAAGTTCAGAGTCAGATACATAGGCTTTCTAACGTTTCTCCTTGCTGACTTCTTCCTTTTATAGGCATGAGAATATGACCGTTGAATAGTACTGCATTTAATGCTTTGCGTGTACAGTACAATGCTGCATTTAATGTTTCACACTTTTGTCAACTACCTCGAGCCTTGGATTAACTGCTACTTCTGACTTTGCCTTTTGTAGCCATACTTCCAAAGTTCCTTTTGTCAGAAGCACAAACTAGACTTTCTAGCTTTTCATCATTTGCTTTTGTACTGGATTCAAACTTTGCAAGTCTCTTTGAATATCAGAGTTTCCAGCGTTTGGTGCATTGTTAGAACTTCAGCGCTTTAGCCTTTTGGAAGTTCTTCAAAGCGTGATACCTTTAGAGCTTCAGAACTAGCTTCTACTTGTCATGATCTGATGTGGCCATCCAGAACATCTGGGTCAGAGCATCTGAAAGCTAATGTAGTGCATACTCTTTTGTACTTTTCCTGAAATAAAAAATGTAATATATTAGAGTACCACATTGTCTTATACAAAATTCATATATAATGTTATCATCAAATCTAAAAAATATTATAAGAACATTTCATGTTCTAACAATCTCCCCCTTTTTGATAATGACAAAAACATATAGAATTGATATGAATTTGTATCCAGAATGAAGATAAAAACAGATATAGCAATGTATACTAGTCAAAATGAATAGAATAATCTCCCCCTGAGATTAATAATCTCCCCCTAAAATTAATACCAGAAGAATTTAGTATAAAAGACTTCCCTGAGTATTTTCCATTTCAGAAGAGACTTTGCAGTTAAGCTTTTTCTTAAGATGATTCAGAGCTTCCTTTCAGAGCTTCCTTTTGGACAACATCAAAGCTTTGAATTTTCTTTAGAGAATCAACGTATCAAAGCATCAACTTTTGTTTGCTTCAGATCTTTAGAATTTCATTCATTGTTTAAAAGATCTTCAGAACATCAAGTTTCTTTTCTCCCTTAAGCAGATAGAATGTGTTTCTCCCTTTTTGAGATTTTCAGAACATTATATTCCTGCAAAAAACTTTCAGATACAGAGCTTTGCATTTTATGTTAGAAAATGTTGAGACTTAAGCCCAACAACTAATATAATAAAATCAATTCAATTAATACGTTTCTCCCCCTTTTTGTCAGTCATCAAAAAGCATAAAAAGATTCAGATGAACAAAGCAAATAATGAAAGGGGAAGAACAAATTTTATTGATAAACAGAAGGTTAACAAGGCAGATGCAAGAAACAAAAGAAAACTCCTAAAAACACAAGACTCGGACTAAGAAAACTTAGAAGTTAAGAGGGCTAGGATGTTCTTGATCTCAGCGGTATCTTCTGCTTGCTTCTTAGAAGACTGTTAGTGGTTTTAATTGCTGATTGGCATCTATGATTGGTTAAAACATAAACACAGCAAAACATAATACAATGTGTAATCTTGCAAATATAAAAGAACAAAACAGGTACAAGCAAGATGTTATATGGAATGTCATGACATCAACTCATGACATCGCGCCTGCAGAATTGGAAGGAAGATTCAGTTTGTTACTCAACAGATACATGATATTCGTAGAATATTTTGTAATCCTATATGGCGCAAATTTAAAGGTCAAAATAATATTGAATAATCAGATCGGATGATTGAAGATTCAGGAAGAATTAGATCAGAAGGTTGTAGATTCAACAGTTTCTAATTTAGGAGATAAATTAGGAAACTCATGATTAAAAGACCTTGATTGTAGCAGAAGATTTTTGCAGATTTGTAACAGCAAGTAGTGCAACGATTTGTAAGCCCAAGTCCAATTGGGAATAGGTTATAAATAGAAACCTTTGTAACCTAGTTTTATATAGAAAACCTTGTTTAGAAAAGATGTAGTCATTAGGGTTTCTATAGGTAGACCACCCAGGTTGTGGGATGGCTGCCATGTCCTTCTTGAAGCCTGTAGGTAAGAGGAGTGATTATTCTCACTCGAAACCTGTAGGTAAGAGTTGAGTATTGTGTTCTTGATTGAAGTTGTGAAGCAAGATCAAGTTATTGTTCATTGTTAATTGTGTAAATAGCTGTTGTAGGGTTGTAACAATTAGGTATCACTAGGGACTGAGCAGAGGTTCTCTTGTCTTGGATGGATGTCTGAGATAAAGGTTGCATTGGGTAGTGACTAGGTAAACCATAGGTTGTTTATCTGTAAACCAGAGGTTGTTTACATAAAATAGTACTATTGATAGTGAAATCTTCTTCCTGGCTTGGTAGCCCCCAGAGTAGATAGTTAGACCGACCTGGGTTAACAGTTAACTGTGTTATTTATCTTCTGAATTGTGTTGTTTGTTCAGTCATGGATGTTATGACATCGTGTATAACATCAGGATCAGAAGTGTTAGCTGTTCCTTTACAGAACCATATAAAATCCACAACCTGGTTATGTTGACTGAACATATGTGATCCCAGTTCTCATTGACTCCTTATTAGGGATAATTAAAAGTTGGGGGATCTTTCTGTTCTGTCTCTGCTACATTAATAACAGATCAAATGTCTTGACATCGAGAATGACATCCTGAGTCTGTCATACCTGAATTTCAATTGGTATCAGAGCAGGCATCCTGTCTGTTTCTGGATGAGATCCATGAGGGATACATTCTGGTTGTGGTAAAGGTAGAAGATTGTTTGAACAAGGAATGTTCATATTGTATGGTCCAGTGAAGTGGAGGATGGACCTATATGTGGAGGATTAGACCAACTTGACATAGAGTTGTGATGCTGGAATAAGGAATGCTAAATCCAAAGACTTCATGCGGGAGTGAAGAAATTGAATTTCATAACTAATTCGACCGGTATCTATTGACACAGAAGAATAACATCAAAACCTTCATACGAGAATGAAGATATTGATAAGGTAATCTCTGTGTATATGTGAGTTCATCAGGTCAGGGTATTGGTTAGGTCTAGTATGTTGCTTGGTGCAGAAGCAAGTATTGTGCAGGGTTGAGTGGCAATCAATCTATAGTTGTCATGCTTACAACTAACACTTGAAGTAAGCATTGTGTGAATTCTGTTGAAGTATGACTATTTTCCGCTGCATAGTCTCTGTGCAACCCCAATTGTATAAGAAAGATTCTAGGTTTATATATATTCAACAAAATGTATGGCAGAAATTTACAGCTATAATTAAAGTGTCAAAGATACTTGAGTAATCTCTCAAGTTCACTCATAATGGCATGGTTTATTAAGAGCTGATGAATGTCAACTGATCAATGATATTCATAATCATCTGCAAGTGTGAACCTTGAAAAATATCAAGGCTGAAGTGTTCCTAGAAGGAGGAACAAATGTCCTACCGGATGTTAGGACATTAAGAACTGGTATGCAGCTACCAGTTGAAGAACAGATGTTCTGGTGCTAAACTAATGTAGTGTGAGAACATTAGTTTGGAACCTACTCCTGTTCTGGAAGAGGAGACATCTGACTATAAGTTTATCAGGACACGATTAACATGTGCTTCTACTCCAATTCTGTTAGAAGTAAAAGCTCAGTGCCACAAAAAAACTCATGAAGGTATTCCTTTCTGATCCTTTATGATTAACTTAAGAAGAGCTTACATCTGGCATTTTCCTCTAGTCAATGGAACCAGATATGTGTATTATCATTCATAACCATAGAGCATTTGTTGGAGCTGAATATTGTGTCTCAACCACAGTGAAATATGGTCAAGAATGTGTACTGCCCTAGTTGTTATCCAGAAAGGGTAGTGTTGTTTGGAATCAAGGAAGTCAGATGAATCTGACTAATTCGGTGTCATGCTATAACTAAGTTTGTTCCAGAAACCTAAATGAGGGAATCTCCTCTATAGGTACAGATTATGGCATCCATCATCTCAAAATCAGAATGAAAGTCTGAAGAAAAGCTTATTGAGATGCTGGCCATTGTATTCCTTGATATGTCTGGATATTGCTGATATTTGGATTATTTTGTTCCCACCCCGAGTGTTGTCAATTTGACATTAAAGATGTTAACCAAGAACCATGAAGGATGATGTCATATCTGATGTTACAACATCATCTCAAGATCTTCAGTTTCTTTATAGTGTATTTGCCAAGAGAAGAAAGTATAAATGAGAAGAAGAAACCAGTCAGGATGAACTAGTGTGAGTAGTAAATCTTACTGAGTAACTAATGAGTACTTTGACAGGAGACTTAGTATCTATTAGATGAGAAGTCCTTCTAGTTATGTGTTCACTATTATCTTCACATATTAAGGAAGTAAGGCAAGAGTATCTGGTGAAGCATACTGACTCTGTTAATTATCTTGATGGGAGCTGGATATTTACAATGTCTATATGAAAAGACTCAGACGTGTATACTGAAGATTGATTTATGGTTATGCAATCATACTTTCTTCTACTTCAAGTTGCAGAATGTGGCAATCTGAATCTTGTGTAGCAAGTAAACTGAGGTTTCTAAACTTGGAAACTGTGGCAAATTCCAAATGAAGGGAACTTCAAGGACAAACATCAAAGATGTCCTAAATTTGTATATCTCAGGGGGAGTAAAAGAGTATGAAGATCAGCAAAGACAATGTTATTCTGCTTCTATCCAAATGTAAAGTCCTTCAAAGACTAATCTTGAAGCCAGAGGAACAAAGTCACACAAGATGTCAGAACATAACTCAAGTCAAGTTTATTCTCAAAGTCCAACAAAGAATATTCTTTGCATTATCATCTGAAGACATGGATTGATGGTGTGTATCACTTGTTCTGACCTAGTGCATGATCCAACCTATGCACAAGTCCACCTGATGCAGTTCCTCTTCAAATAACATCTCTTGACTGAGACTTTAGTTAAAGTCCAGGTATGTTGTTTAAATTGCTCAGGTTTATAGAGTCTTTTCGTTTTGTTTGAGTCTTGGTTGAGTCCCTCATGTTCTTCTTTCGAATATGAGAAATGTCTAGAGTCTGGGTTATGGTTGTCAAAATGTGACAATCATAAGGTTTAAGGGTAGTGTTCAGACATTGTTAAGTCTGAGGTCATTCGTTATAGTTGTTTGGTAAAGAATAAGAGTCTTGTTTTGTGTCGTGAACACAAATTGTTTCTTGTGTTCCAAGTCCTCTATAGAAAAGTGTTATCTCTATGGATAGTCAGAGTTTGTTTGAGTTTGGTGTTCAGACGAACTTATGTCTTGAGTGATGTCAACATCACAAAGTGCGTTTATCTTGGAAGAAGGACTAGGAATATGCATTAGAAGTTTGAAAAAGCAACATTATTGTCTAAAGTGGCAGTTCAGGCATAATGTGGATTAGAATGGGCAGGTTCTGATTTGGATGTTAGTAATTTGTTCTGGCAATACATAATTACTTTCATGATGAAGACTTCACTTCGTGAATATGACTATGAAGAAAAAGTTCTATGATCTGATCAACACAGCTGAGGATAAAGGAAGATCCTAAGGAGCATGTTAATCAATGTGTGAGATTGAGAAACACCATATCAAGAAGGATTTCAAATTATCTTAAGCAGACCATGGTCTGATCCAAACATGGTTAGGTTATACTCAACAAAGTTCAAGAAGTGGCAGTTCTTTATGTTGAGATTGTGGCAACCTCTCTGTGTGTGCTTCTAGTGTCAAGAGGTCATCAGTTGATCATTTCTAGAGGAGATAAGTTAGTAGACAAGGGTATGTTGCAGAAATAGATGAACCTTATGGAATATACTGGTAGTACAAATGTCAGACACAATGTTATGACATCTTACTTCTGGTGTGAGTATTTAATGTAAAGGAGCAACTTTGCTATAGTGAGTGTGTTCATCAGGATAGTTAAACAGAGGGTGAGGCTCTTGAAGATATGAAGATGCGTCTTATATTTTCCATTCATCATTTCAAGCTTATTCCTTGAAAAAGCTCAGACTATCTCAGATAGGGGGAGTGACTTCTTATGTCAGGAAAAGTATCTTGATCAAAAATACTTTAACATCATGAAGAAAATGTGACATTTTTGTCAGTTATTTATGAATGGTTGAATCTAACCATGCGCAAATGGAATCCACAATTCTTTCTCTACACTAATGACGTAGTTGTATGTCTAACAGTCTCAAGGTGTTTAGATCAACAGAAGTCTATGTCTATGACTAGTGAGTTAGAAGAGTAAGTGAGGAGTATGTTACTTGGTCCGTAGGATGCTTTGTCTTAATCTTTTGAAGAATCTTGAGCTATGTGCTTAAAGGGAAGAAAAATAACAATGTCTGACAGGATGTCATGACATGTTTAAAGGCATTGAATCTTCTAAGTCAAACAAGGAAATCTGTCTTGAAGTTTTTCTACACATCAGTGGTTGGTGTAAAGTATAATCAATGACTATATGCACTGGTATTTTAAGATAACTCCTATTAGAAAAACAGTCAAAAACTGCTTTGGAAAGAGTAATTGCTTTTGGAACTGTTTCCTAATTAACCGTTTGACCGTTGAACAAGACCAAAGACCATCGTTATTTCCTATAATCTCCAATGGCTATTTAATGGCATCTCCATGGATTACAGAAATTAAACTCTCTCAAGATTTCATTCGTGTGTGTTCTTATGAGTCGTGTCTGGGTTTGGTATTGTGATGGGTTGTTGTACCAAAACCTCTTCAGAAAAAGAAAATCACGGGCTGGGGATGTTGATGGTCTCTACCATGGGTTTTTCTTCAATAACAACAAAGATGTTCCACAATATACAACCTTCAGTATAGGAACTATTTTCGTTGTGATTTGTGATCTGAGTTATGAACACAATTGTGATTTGCATTCTGAGTTACTAGGACTGGTGGACAGTTTTCACTCAAGTCCTCTCTCAGGGTCTAATCTAGGATTTGGTTTCGAGTTCAAGACTGAGTAAGGGGTCTCTTATGCAACCATTGGTCCTCCAAGGCAAAGGCCTTCTCCCATCGTCTTCCTCGTGTACATCAGTGTTGCATGAAGATGTTCCATTGCATATTATGACATCAGAAAATTCTTTGTCATATTATGTCTAAAAAGGGGGAGAGAATATCATCTTCTGATTTTGCTACTGTAAAAAGAAACAAAGAATTTTGTAGTAGACTGAAGATGTTATGATGTGGTTTAAGTCCTGAAGAACAAAAGGTATTAATTAAAGCCCAATTCTGAGAATGTAAAGTTATGTTCTTCCTTGTTGTCTTGAAAGTTGAATCATTTATGTTTTGCTGCATTTTTAACGAGTGTTTAGTTTTAGCCAAAATATGCCAAAGGGGGAGATTGTTAGTGCTTTTATTGGCTGATTGGCATCTATATTTGGTTAAAATATAAACGCAACAAAACATAATACAATGTGTAATCTTGCAATTATAAAAGAACAAAACAGGTAGAAGCAATATGTTATATGGAATGTCATGACATCAACTCATGACATCGCGCCTGCAAAACTGGAAGGTGATGGGTTGTTTACGTATAGCCTAAATATAGAACTGCAAGTGCACAGCCTATCGAAGTAATATATAAGATTATCGAACCACAGAGACCAATCGTCAATCTATCAACTCTATTGCTAAGGTGCTTATCTAAGGCGAACAAGAATGTTGTTTGAATGCAGTGTAACAAAGTAAGTAAGCGAGGTAAATAACAGTTTAAGCGACAGGTTGGAATGTAAATCATGAAATCAGACTATGGTCCAGTCATGCATAAATGAAATCACTCATGGGGCAGTATTTTCTATTTGTAGCAAAGAATCAATTCAACGGGAACTTGTAGCTTTTGACTACTAAGAACCGAGTTTACTCTTTAAATTAAATTCCTTTATTGTCACATATAAAGGGTGCCTTCCGCGTTAAAGAGGTAAACCTATTTTTAAGAAATTGATAGTTTTGACTTAACACAAAAGTAATTTTAACTTGGAAAGATTAACTTAAAGAGACTTTCGGCTTTTGACCAAGAGTCAGATTTCAAACCTACAAACGCGTTCGAAAATAGTTTCAAAATCATTTTCTAAAAAGTGTTAAAGATTCCTATTTAACCAATCAAACTCCTTTCGCCCTTTTTGTTTGGTTAAATACTAATTAAGTCATATCATAAGTATGAACGACTTTCGATCTTACCCAATAAACAATTAAACATAATTGACTTAAGTTAAAAGCAAAACATCCCCAGAGTATTTTCACTAGCATGATAATTGGAACACGATCACGATGACAATCATTATATTCAAACCTTTATAATTTAGTCAGACATAATAAGTGCGAGTCTATAACACATGTATACTATGATAAGAGCGAGTAAGTAAAAGGGTGCGAGTCTATAAAACGTGTAGACTATGGTAATAGCATTTAAAGTCTATAAAACATGTAGACTACGGTAAGAGCAATTGTAAATAAAGAAATGCAATTAAATAGAACTTGCTCCAAGAGGAGGCTTTGATTCGGGTACAAGTTGCGGAAATGTAAAAGCGGTATGATGAACTTCAACCAAAGTGCTCCAAGACTCGATTACAACTCAATCTACACCGTAATAACTCCCCGATGTGAAGAGATTATTACTTTACAGAAACTGATAGTATATGGCTTAAAATTGTACTAAGCTTGGATGAAACTACAAAATGAAAAACGAAAACTATTTATAGAGGATTCTGGAGGTGCGTAAAGACAGGAGTGCCCCTTAACTCCTTCTGAGCGGGAAGAGTTTTGTGAAGGCCGTGGGCACGGCAGCCTCACCGCGGGCACGATGTTTGAAAATGGACAGGATTGTGGGAACGTGGCAGTTGGCCCCAGGGTGGAGTGGGCCACGTCATAGCGTCCTCTATAGCCGGCGCGGTGCTGGACGCCACAAGTGCAAATCTTCTTGAAAAACCCTATTTTCTTGGCGTTTTGGCTCGTTTCTTCACTGAAGGCTCTAAAAGGTCAAGAATCCTGAAAACAAAGGAAATAGAAGCATAATACAGGAAAATGATAATAAAAACTAAGGAAAACATGTGATATTCGAGCCAGAAACATATTGCGATTCAGTGCGATCAAATCCTCCCACACTTAGACCTTTGCTTATCCTCAAGCAACAAATCTTTAGAAGTAGATGAAAGAAAATTATGGTGTTTACAGGCTTTAGGCAAAGAGGGCTTCTAAGTTTGAGTGAGGGTGTGTAGTCAGGCACTAGCTATCTGAACCTAGGGTATCGTAATAACACTATACGCAAGAATGCGAACATAAACCTCATAAGTATGCAGATCGACCCCTAATATCCTACTATGCTAAGACTCTTTTTGGTACGAGGTCCTTTTTCATTCAGGTGCAATCACATTAAGCCCGTTATCCGTACATACTCATGGTGTAGTGACCGATTAGTGACTCTGATCTCAAGCAATGGGGTTCTGGTACAAGAGTTGGTGTAACCCCTTTTTATTTCACCCACTCGTAGCTGCGGGGGATCGGACTGTAGTCCGCCCTACCAAGTCCAACTCCAGATACCTTTGGACCAACTACAACGGGTGTGCCTTTTATTATATATATATATTTTTTCTTTGTTTTTATTAGTGCTTACAACAATCTTGAGTTAAGCAATCTTGTGAGGATCACCCAACTCATAGTCGCACTCATAATTTTTATAAACTTTTTTTTAAGGCAAAATAGAGATCATTCACTTATATTCATCGATCCTACACTTAGAGCAAGCTTAGGCCGGAGCCGACTGCTAAGATAAACTACTTAAGGACCTATTTGTACAGTTTATTCAAAGTCATAGCATAACGGGAAGAAAAATGGTCTAATCTAAATGTTCCATAAGGCTTAAGGTGCTAAAACGATAACGATTTTTCGAGAAAACGAGTACCTAAGGCAAAACAGACCCTATCTAGAACCTGTCTCATAGCCCAAATCCTTAAAAACAACCATAATTTCTTTGAAATTTTTTTGTAAGTCTAAAAGGTGGGGGCAAATGAAAGGGTACACTACGCAGAAAGACTCGTCTATCACATGCATTTTATTAACTAAATACAAAACATACTAAAAGGGAAAATAAAATACGAAAGGGAAATAAAAGCGATAAATGCTCCTCCCACACTTAAATTGGACATTATCCCCAATGTTCCAAGATAAGGTAGGTAGGAGGTACCTAAAAATGCTAGTGGGGTCCACTAGTACCCTCACTGTCCTGGGTGGTATGGCCAGAACGGCGGCTACGGCTACGACGACGGCTCTCTCTATCCAAAACTAGCTGCTCCACTCTCTTTGTCAAAGCGACATTTGCCGCTTGTAGCTCTCGAGTCATACCAAGGAGGGTACCTTTGGTCGCCTCCATCAATTGGAAGTGACTAGCATACGTGGTCTGGTGGAGGTGCTGTTGATTTTGGAAAGCAGTTGACTTTCCATAATAGTGCGCAAGGAGCAGGCATTATGCTCTTGCGATACTTGCATGAAGGCCATGTTATCTGCCACCTGTTGTTGCATAGTAGCAAGGAGGGTATCCCTCTGGGCCTCTCGGGCCATATGCTCACGCCACATGTCCTCAGTGACATGGAAGCTAGGAGTTGTACCTGCACGTGGGTTAGAAGAAGAGGGTACAGTGTGTGATGGTGAAAAATGGGGTGGTTCCTCCGTACGAAAGTCGAACTCATCATCAGTGTTGTTACCCTCATCTGTAGGTAGATTTGGAAGCAACAGACCAATAAAATCATGAGCGTTTAGATCGTAGGTCCAGTTGCGCTCAAATCTGATATCAGTACGACGGGTACAAGGCATAACAACACTGGATACGGTGGCACCACCGACCATAAGGTAATAACTACCTTCCGCTCTCGTCTTGCATAAACGCATATCCTTCAAAAACTTAAGATTAGCAATACGAGGAGGAAGTGGTTCGAGGGTGGCAAGCTCCGTGTCCAATCCAATGGCACGAGCAATAGTAGTAACCAGGCCACCAAAGGAAATCGGTCCACCTTTTCTTAAAACATGGTGCATGTGGGCAATCATAAATGGGACCAGATTAACTTTGGTGTCGGCTAGGCAGCTTGGCATGATAATTAGCTCTTTAGCATCCACCTTGTTCGGGTTCTCCCGAGCAAAGATGGTGGATGCTAAAAGGAATCGAAAAACACGAAGGGCAGGATTATGGATATGCGAAGCAAGAAGGCCATCAAAAGAGTTTGCATTTTGTTTAGTGATCCTGGCCCAAAATGCTTCGAATGCCCAATCGGTGTTCAAAGGTGCTTCACAAATAGCACCATCCCCATAAGGCAATCCTAACATGGAAGCTAGACCGTCGGTGGAGTAATCATATTCTACGTTAAACATTCTAAATTTGACTTCACCTATGGTGCTAGCAGTGTTTGGCGAGACGTTATAAATTAAGGAACTAAGAAATTCGAACGTCGGCCTAGGGTAGGTTGGTGCTTGAGTGGAAAATATATCATGCATGCCTAATTTGTCAAGTAGGAAAAAGACACTATGGTACCTAAGGAATAAAGACAATTTTCATCGATATACCTGGTGGAGTGGATTGATGTGGTTAGCAACTTCTCAAGCAGTTGACGTTGCTTTTCCCCCGGCTTGCCTTCTCCCAAAGTGTAACCTTCAAACTCCATAGGATCTTCTTTGGATGAATGTAAAGAAATGAAGGAAGTTATGGGATGGAAAAGTAGTGAAAATGTGAGAAAGAAAATAGAATAGAGGGGGTATTTATAGGTAGTGAAAGAAAGTGGTGGTTGATGAGTATTTATGGTGGGAATTAATGTAGTGGAGTAGTTATGGATGATAATGGGAGTTATGGGGGTTTAGGAATGGAAGAAAATGGGATTGGAAATGGAAAAAGGAAGAATGGGGTGTTTTTCGAGCAACTAGCCGTTAGGTGGCCGTTGCGTCACCGCGGCCGCGGCAGGCCCACCGCGGGCACGACAGACCCACCGCGGGCGCGACCGGTGCAAAAAGTGCTGGGCCGGATTTTGTCTTCTTTTTAGCTTTTGGGCCCCTCCTCCTTGTCTTTGCTTACATCTTGGGGGTGTACCTAATACTTTTTTTTCAAACATAGAATATATATATATATATATATATATTATTTTTTTCTTTTTTCGTTATGATGACCAGAAAAAACAAAAACATTAGTAAAACAAATAAATACTCATAAGGGAAAAAACACACACACACACATACATATATATATATATATATATATATATATATATATATATATATATATATATATATATAAGTACGAACATCGGGTCACCATAATGTAGATAGTACTATAATGCATAAAACAGAGAATGCAACAATTGTATCATAAAAAATAAATAAGTCTGAAAGGGAAATAAACATAATAGTATACTAAGACAAGAGATCTCGTGAACAACACAGATCTATCACCAACCGAAGGGATGCTCTGCAGGAGGGTCTGGGCCACGCAGCTCAGTCAACTGGCGTCGAATCTCTGCCACCTCGTGAGCTAGATCATCTAACTCAGCTAGATCATCTCCAACTGTAAATGAAGGTCAGCCACCTCATTGCGGACCGTGGCTATCTCGGTGCACATAGCGATCAACAGAGTGCGAATGTCAGGTTCCTGCAAATTGAGGTTATTAGTAAGAACAATAGTGTGTGCAACCTCGGGTCCGAGTGTGTACTCCGGAACGGGATCCTCAGGGCCAGGAGTGTACTCAGGAACGGGGTCCTCAGGGCCAGGAGTGTACTCAGGAACGGGGTCCTCAGGGCCAAGAGTGTACTCAGGAGTAGAATATGATGTCTCACCGCAACCCTCCACAGAATAGTTCCAGTTAGCAGGGTTGGAGACACAGGTCATCTGAGGGTCTGGCAAGGTAAAGGTGTAAACCGTCTGATCGTCGATAAGTAACCTATACCGATATGGATGGAAGGAGGCCCTCCTCATGAGCCCACGATCCATACAGAAATCTAGATCTAGAAAGGTATACCCACAGTATGGAGTCAGCTGGAATATCATACTGTCCAAACCCAGAGCAGAGGCTATCTGCGTCATATTCCCTCTGGAATGTATGAATCCTGCAGTAGATCTGGAAGTCTGGTCTAGGCTCTCTATCAGAAAACCTCCACTAGCGATGGGTATGGACTGGCTGACACAGTATACAAACAGGACCTCCTCTGCAGTGACTAGATGGTCACTATAGCTCCTCTCAAAGAATGTGTGACAAAGGGTCATCTCAAAGTACCGGAAAGCTGGATTGTGGATCTTTCTTGACAGCTGGGTAGAAGGGTCAAGGCTGGCTCCATCAGTAATGTCCTGCCAGAATTTGTCAATATCTCTGCTCATAAAGTAACTCAATGGCATCTCAGTGATGGCGGTCGGTCTAGTTTGGAAACTAAGTAAATCCCCAAACTCTTTGACATTCAGGGTGTACTCAGTACCAAACAATATGAAGTTAATGCGCCCTCGCTCATCTCCTTCTAACACAGTGGAACCCGGTTCCTCCCACATGGGAACCGGTTCCCACGAACCCAGTAGCTGAAAAACATGATTTTTAAGACTTTTATGCATCCCAAACACATACCAACTCATACCATTACGAAATTGATCATCGATAACATCAAAATACTCCAAATACATGATTCTAATGCACAAACAACATACCACAACACCATGTAACATTACTACATCATCAATTGCAGTCAATTCATCAAATCATACATGTCAGTGTTGGTATTTCACAAAACCTAACATCCCAAATAGAGATTCTAATCCCTTAATTCAATCCTAACATCATCAAAATCATAATACTACATAATTAGAGTAATCACCCCTTACCTGGAATTAGGTTCTTGATTCTCCTTGAGCTTTGGAGTTTTCCTCCTTCCTTTGCTCTTCTCACTTTACGATCAAAATCTTTTCTCCCAACTCTTCTCTTGTTCCTTTCTTTTCTATTTTTCCAATAATAAAATAATAATAGAATTAGGACTAAGTGTAGAGCTTTTTACTCCATACACCCTCTAATTATCCCTCACACCCCAAAAGTCCAATATTCTCTTATTTCCTTGTTTTATGAAAGCATAATATAATTTAGTAATGGACTCAACAACTTAACACCCCCTCATTACTAAATACTACACTTGGCCCAAGGACCAATATTCCATAATTCCTACAATTAGTTCAACAAAAATACCAAATAATTCTAAATAATAATTTAATTTCCGATTAAATTAAAATTAGAAAATATGGGGTGTTACAACTCTCCCCCACTAGAAGAGTTTTCGTCCTCGAAAACATACTCCAAGTGGAAGTTCCGGATTGGAGTCCTTCATCTGACTCTCCAGTTCCCAAGTAACATTCCCCTGGTCGATCCTCAAAATTAATCCGACATAATCAACAGAAAGCATGTCTCATGCATTCAATCTCAGCTCTTACATCGCATTCGACCACACCACAGATGTACCACTTGCTATATCTCCAAAAGGTTAATGACAATGAAACGTCAAGGTGCGACTCATACAATACACCCAATAACTAAATAATATAATTACACAATCCATGGTATGATCACACCTGATCAACACTGCAGTAATGCATTCCATCTACCGAACGTACCAACCTTAGACACACTTTTCCATCTGAGCGATAAAACAATACTTACACTATTCACCAACTGCTTCCTTCAAGAACTCGATAATAACATTCCTATACCATTGAATTTCAACTATCTGACTCCTCTCAAGTCATACCAGCAATTACCCAACACGTTACATTCCGCTTTTGCTGCTCTATTTTGATTACTCATCACAATCGTCATTACCAATTAGATTTCTCTGTTTTATCCAATTCCAACTCTCTTTACTCATTCGTTCTAGAATCCTTCTTTATCATACATGGTACTAATCTACCATTTAGCAACACTTACTCGCACTCCAAAAACAAAGTCCTGATTTACTTCATCTATTTAAACATTCTAACCATCAGAACGAGTACACACCAGTAATTATAATCACACTCATCACCCTTAATATACCATTGCTTACAAAATAGCTCAAACCGAGTCTCGCTCTTCTCTAAGAATTAAATCAACTTCGTCCTTCATAGAGTATAATTCCCCATTATATCTGGAAATCTACAATAATACCTTACAACAGTACAAAATTATTATAGCATCATATAGTATACACTCATCGCCTTAACTTCGCTGAATACATACTCGTTAACTAAGTACATCCACAATGAAATACTCATCATCTCGACAATTATTTTAAAAGAGTACTAATTCCCCCAAATGACATCCTTTCATCCACTATATTATAAATCCAACATATAGATCAATTCATGTTCTCTACGTAGGCTCCCGGTATATTAATTCCTCACTGCCCACGAGTAGTACTCGCACACTACTCCACATCTCACTTTCGCAGTGCGACTCTGATTACCTGTCTTAAATCACCGTCCAATATGTTGCACTCTTTCATATTCACTTCTTCATAAGTTCACACAACATGGTGAGCGATTATTCTCACGGCTTAGTATCCTCCATATCCTAAACCATTAAGGTAACAAACAAGCTCATCCTATCTATATGATTCCATCTACTATCAACAAGAGATTAAGGGTGATCAAGTCCTCAATTTGTCAATAGATAGCCGACAACCATATTTAAGCATAAACCGTCGTTACTACATAATAGTGTCCTTTTCCGAGTTTGCACTCAAACTCATTAACATCGTCATAGCTCGATAATTCACCTTGAGTCTTTACAACTTGCACACTTCCCTTTCATTGGATCTTGTCGGTGAGACACCAACGTCCAAACGTTTTACACAACGCTTCATAGTCACTTAGCATCACACGCTTGTTAAGTACTTCCAAACTTCATAGTCACTAATATACTCGTACATTACTATTTATCTCGTCCCAAATCAAAATCCTCATCTTAGCCAAAGACCGCGACAACAATCATACTCTTGGTTTCACTCTAAATCCCATGACATCTCTTGCGCCCAAGTATCATTCCACTCGGAATCTCAACAAATTCTTCCTCACTCCAATAGGTGTAAGAAATCCTCTACAATTCTTCTTCTATACATGTCATTGCTTTGGCATCATAAATACGACTTCAACTGTACTAATACTTATTTCACCTTTTCTACTAATTCACTCCTCATTAAAATCCATCGGTACTCAAATCATCTTTATTACCAAACATCTCATCAACTTATTCCTCAACAACATATTCTACTCAATTTTGTTTCAAACAATCGCGGTAGTAGGCATTCCTATTCAACAAGTTTTTCGCTTCCTTAACCGAATTCAGAATATCTCCTCATAGGATCAAAAGTTATGGGTTTTTAAAGTAGAAATAATTTTTCCAAAAACACAGAGTAGAACCCGGTTCCTCCCACACAGGAACCGGTTCCTGGCTGCTTCCCATAACTCGTCTCTGATTTTTACTATGGGGAACCGGGTTGTCTCTATCTGGGAACCGGTTCCCAGCAACCCAGAATTCCCACGCCTCTGTTTTATAATGGGAACACATTCCAAACAAGTTTTAAACATCAAATAACAACATATATCATGGCTATTAAGTCAGCTTCGCAATGTCCCAAACGACACTTAAATCAGACACTCGGATCTCAAGATATGAATTTTCCAATCGTTGTTCGAAATTGCAACACTGACGCCATGCAGCGACACCTTAAATGATATTTCCAAAACTCCTCAAATGGTACACTTAGTTCCTAAAATTGCTTCTCAACAAACCTTTTAATTATTCCTTCAATCCGTTCAACTCTGACACTGACATCCCGTGCCGTACCAACAAACAAGTCTAGTTCTAAGAGCACGCGTAACCGCAACTTTACCTCTTTCCAACATCATCCTGTCACAATTAAATATGTTACAGCTGCTGCAACCATTTTTATAACAAAGTTCACCTCTTTAGCTTTCCGACGCTTCAAACGGAACTCAAATCGGATGTCCAGAACTCCAGTTATGAATTTTCGAAGTTCTGCAGCTATTCAACAATTTTCATGCGTTTTGCTTACGAAAATTTCACTCCAAAACTCATTCTCTTCAACTCGATCATATTCTAAACAGCCCCTTATCATATCTCTTCGCTTCCAAACATTCTTATAACTTGAGCAACACATCCCATTGCCGAAGTGCGATTTCTGAAACATTACGACAACAATCCTCTTTGCAAACTTGCAACTGAACCTCTTCCGAGACGCACAGCTACTCAACTGACAACTTCGCAGCCCATCAGCAGAGCTGATGCATTACAACTTCTTAATTTCCCTCTCCAACAATAATCATCAATTACCTCAAATCATTTTCCTTCCAGATGTTCCAACTTAATTACCAGTCAAGTCTTAATCCCAAGTCACCTTCGATTCGGGAAACAGCAACTCCAACAACGCTTGCACTGTTGCCAATAACATCCTACTGAACCAATCATCTTACAACTGAAACATAACCGAGAAGCGAAGCTTCTCCCCCACTTGTTTCAAACCAACTTCCGCAACAAACAACCAAGTATCGACAGTGGTTCACTCACATGTCGTGCACCAAGGGATAATATGCCGACAGTATTCAACTGTCGTGCAACTCAACTGACTCTACAATTGGCCGGACGGACCGACCTGCTCTGATACCACTATTGTAACACCCTTCTAAAAGCCCCGTGGAAATATAATAAAATCAGAGTAAATTCACAGCAAGGATGCTACAATTAATAAAATAAATAAAATACCAAGTCGTTTGTCATGCTTTATTAGAATTAAACCAAATATCAAAACATGTGTTTAGCACAGCGGAACTCATTTTAACAATGTTAGGAAAAATATCCAAACAAATCAACAATACATAATTCATAACCAATAATGGCAACACGTATATCGAGTAACTCTAAGACTATCGACCCCCAGTGTTACAAGATCAGAGCATGACCGACACGACTCCACATAACCGGATAAACTCTACGAGTCATCCTCACCGATCGCTTAAACCGCTACTTCAATCTGAAATCATCAAAGTAAGGGTGAGACTACATCATAATTAAATAGCATTATAAATCATCAGATATAGAATTTCATAAGCAATCATCCACCCTACTTAGCATATTCAGATTAATTAATTCATACCAATCACAAGCACAAGTCAATAGTATGCAACAATAACACAACACAATCATAACACCGGATTTCATCCTGACATGTCATAATTTATACAAAGACCATGCAGACTCTTATGCATGTGGTACCATACATGGGATACACCCATCCAACTGATCTTTTTCATCACCAAGATACAGTTTAACCAGCACAAATTCCACACAATGGGAATTATGCCCACCATTTTGATCCACTGTCATCACCGGGATCCAACCAGCACAAATTCCTCACAATGGGAATTATGCCCACCATATTGATCCACTTTCATCACCGGGATCCATCACCAAAAATGTATGCGAATGAATGCAACATATAACATGCTTACAACATCATCAATCCGATGTATCACATCGTCTCATTATCATCACCAATTCATCACCAATAAGCATGCATTAGTTTTAGCATTCATACAAATATATCACACGCATACATGTAAAACATCACCCAATAAATAATACAAACAGGGAATAAAACTCGGACTTTACATCCATATCACCTATTCATCATATATAATTCACACCACATATAACGTCAAATCATAGTTATATCATTACAACATCACCACATTGTCACATTAACCAAATCATGCACACAATGTACAAAACACGCCATAAACGAAATAAATCAAGGTTTTCAAAATAAAATCAAGTTATTGTTGTTTGCTTTACTTTATATCATAGAGTATTTAATTTAAGAAACAACGTCCAAAACGGCGTATAAAACGGACTTACGGTTTGAAAATTAGAAGCTTTTAAAGTTAGAACAATTTTCAAAACATGCTGCTGGAATTTTGTACTGGAACCCGGTTCGTCCCACATGGGAACCGGTTCCTGGACCCAAAAATGCCATTTTTAACGTTCTAACACAGTGGAACCCGGTTCCTCCCACATGGGAACCGGTTCCCACGAACCCAGTAGCTGAAAAACATGATTTTTAAGACTTTTATGCATCCCAAACACATACCAACTCATACCATTACGAAATTGATCATCGATAACATCAAAATACTCCAAATACATGATTCTAATGCACAAACAACATACCACAACACCATGTAACATTACTACATCATCAATTGCAGTCAATTCATCAAATCATACATGTCAGTGTTGGTATTTCACAAAACCTAACATCCCAAATAGAGATTCTAATCCCTTAATTCAATCCTAACATCATCAAAATCATAATACTACATAATTAGAGTAATCACCCCTTACCTGGAATTAGGTTCTTGATTCTCCTTGAGCTTTGGAGTTTTCCTCCTTCCTTTGCTCTTCTCACTTTACGATCAAAATCTTTTCTCCCAACTCTTCTCTTGTTCCTTTCTTTTCTATTTTTCCAATAATAAAATAATAATAGAATTAGGACTAAGTGTAGAGCTTTTTACTCCATACACCCTCTAATTATCCCTCACACCCCAAAAGTCCAATATTCTCTTATTTCCTTGTTTTATGAAAGCATAATATAATTTAGTAATGGACTCAACAACTTAACACCCCCTCATTACTAAATACTACACTTGGCCCAAGGACCAATATTCCATAATTCCTACAATTAGTTCAACAAAAATACCAAATAATTCTAAATAATAATTTAATTTCCGATTAAATTAAAATTAGAAAATATGGGGTGTTACACATATCATCAGCCTCTAGTTCCATCTCATCAACCTTAGAGGTTGCAGCACCAGAAGATTCAGCTTGCAGAGTCTTTCATTTTTTGATTTCCTGCAGAGTCTTCCAATGACCAAAGTCCAGAGCTAGACCAGCAGGACCAGGAGCTTCAGACACACAGATATTCTAAAGATCCAGAACATCATCCTGCAGATCTTTGGTGAACACCTACCAGAGCTTTCCAACAACCACATGATCTAACTTGTGATCATGGGCATCCTTCAGAATCTCCAACCTAGTCTGTAACCTGTAGTTAAAAATCTGAAAACAAATATCATCAGAGGGTTGGGTTGAAGAGGGTCGGATGATGGTTATTGGCTCTTGTTGTTTGGAGATGAGATAAGGTTCAGATGGTCTATTAGGAAGTAAATATGAAATGGTTGAGAGGGGTGAGGAGGTTTCTTCATGATGAGAGTCAATAATAACAATTGTTGGATCAGAAGAAGGTGCTTGGTTGCGAGGGTGGTGAAGGAGAGAATCAGAGGAGGAAGATTCAGAAAAATCACAAAAGACAGGAATGTCAACTGCTGGTGGAGGGTCAGATATGGGAGAGATTGGTTGAGATAGAGGTACAAATGATGTGGGTTGAGGTTGGGGAGTAGAAGATTGAGGTTGATATGGTTAAGGTTGTGAAGTGGAGAAGATGTTTTCAGAGGGTATGGTTGAGAAGATAACAGTGAGAGGTGGAGGGTTCAAAATATGTGGTTCAGAGGGTTGAATGGGTTGTTTTCCTTCTGAGATGGTGGATGAAGAAGGGATTTCAGAAGATTGGTGTTTTTGTTGAGGGGGAAGATCAGAATCAGATTCAAGAATAGAATCATCAATGTTATCAATATCATCTATCAACTTCCTAATGTCTTCAGAAGATCTAGGGAGTTTGGGAGAGGGAGGTTTTTCTGTTGATACGTTATCAGAATTATTAACAGAAGAAGGTACAGAACTATATATGGAAATACCTGAGCTTTTCTTCTTCTTCTTCTTCTTCTTCTTCAAAGGCTTGGAAGGACCATCTCCAGTAGACTTTCTCTTCTCCTTCTTCTTTTTCTTCTCCTTTAAGTCATCCAGAGAAGGAAGATTTCTGCCTCGTAGCCAAGCTGGATCAAACTCTGTCTTGTCTCTTAGGCAAGACTCCAGATAGAAGAGGACAGAGTCTGGATGTTCTTCCTTGAAGAATAGCTGAAAGTCATCGACTAGATTTCTTCTGGACAGAATATCACTGACCACTGTTGGAGGAGAAATGACCTTTTCAATCAGCTTCATTTTCCTCAGACTATGGGCAGTCAGAGTACTCCCACATATAGCTACCAAATCTTTAACTACTATAGTTTCCTTCAGAGCATCTATCAGACCACTCTTTGTCAGAATGTCTGATATCATTCTACCCATATGAATGGTGTTCCACTTGACCTTTGGATATTGAAAATTCTAGTAACACACGCTCGATGTCTTGCTGGATGTTATGACATCTACAATTACACAACATAGATAATTAAAACAGAACAACATAAAGCAATAAAGAACACACAAAATTGTTTACCCATTTTGGTTCAAACAACCTACTCTAGGGGCTACCAAGCCAGGGAGGGAATCCAATATAAGCAGAATTAATTCGGAGTTAAACTCCCCCGTTTACAACTCCTCACTTAAGACCTACCCAATGCAATTCCAACCTATTCCTAGACCTCAGTATCTCCACTCACTCCCCCTCAATCACAACAGTGATTACAAATAAACATAAACAATTACAGAGAGAAGACACACTTCAAAAACACACCTTGATCTTCTTAAAAGCTTCAATCAAGAGACACACACTCGTGCTTAAAAGCTTAGAGTGACAATTAACAAAAACAACCTATTGCAACGCAATCATCTAGGACAATTGCTTGGAGTACAAGAGACAGCTACAGAACTACGGTTCTTCACAATGCACAACCTACTCTGTCTCCGTTCCAAATTAGGAATGCAGTCCTTTTATATGCAGCTGTTGGGCCTTCGGATTTTTTAGAAACATATTAGGGTTAACCAAGTTAACCTAATTCACACGCCATCTGGTTGTTACAGAATATGTTGTCAGCAAGATCTTCTGGACGAAATATTCAGCATAAAATAAAAGGTTTCCTAAACAGTTAATTGAGAGAAATCAGGAAACACAATTATTACAATATAACAGCTCCTGCTGTCACACAAGGATGTCATGACATAGGTCATGACATTCTCTATAGAGCCTATATTAGCTTAACACATATGCAGCCTGCATAACACAATATTAACCAGGTATGTTTTACCACAAATGCAGGCAACATGTAAACACCTTCAAATATTTTATCCTTTATGGCTCTCTTGAATCCTTCACATGGTTCCACAGATGATTCAACAGAATGTGAGGTAAGTCAATCCTCCGACCCTTCCCAATGCAGTACAGAAGGAACTGCTGGTCTTGATTGATGTAGGTTGCAGAAACAAAATATTTTCTATGGTTGATTGTTAGGAGTGAATTAGTAATATTTTCATGTGTTAAATTAACTACCTTTTGATCTGAAGTTAAACATATCATATGATTTTTAAGGATTTTATGGTTAGAATTGAACTCTAGAGGTTTGATGCTAATTGTAGAGCGACTTGCATCACTTTGGGTGTTATTTGTGCAGATTTTAATGTTGAAAAGTAAAGACGAAGAAACACAAAGGCGTAGAGATTCTGGAGAAGAGAAATCACAAAGAAGGAGGATGAAGCAGAGGCCGAGCCGCGGTGATAAGGGGCGAGACGCGCCATCACTTCTGACTTTGGTTCGCGCCTCGCCAATCCGTGCTGCGCCGCGGGAGCTGCTTGAAAAGAAATAAAGTTATAAATAGAAGTCCTAATCCTCATAAGAGAGATATCTTTGGTGAGCAAAATTCAGAGAGCAATCCTATTCCAGAATAGAAAACGACATCCGACGGAGAATTCAACATCAATTGAAAACATTCCCTTGATGAAGATGAATCCCTCTATGAAGTTTTGTGTGTTCTTCATGTCTATGGAGAGCTAAACTCCATTGTGTTGAGTTTAAGGTAGTAGTTAACCTATGAAGATGCAATTACTTTGATTAATTCCTGTGAACAATTGTCTAAGTTTTATTATCAATAAAGAACCTTGCTTTTATTTTATATCATTGTTAAACTATCAATCGAGAGATAGGGTTTATACTTTTGCCTTAGGTTCTTATATTGACTTGTTGATTAATACTCAGAGATGAGATTTTGAAGAAGTTTTCATAAATCATCGTGGTTAATTCCCTTTATCTTTATAGTTATTTTGAGAGATCGAATATCATATCGGTGGAGGTGTTTCTAAATTGATCATTAGACATAATATCAGTTTTGAGGATGAATGAAGATAATAACTTGGATAATGTTCACCTGTGGATTAATTGATTATTGCATATGAATAGGTTGATGAACCCTAGAATTCAACATATTCATCACCATTGTTATTCGTTCTTTAAGCTTTTAGCCATTTAATTCTTATTCTGTTATTTGCAATTTGAGACTAAACAATCAAAATCAATACGTTTCACTACTCATCATAATTCGACTATAGAACGGCAGCAATATTAACTCATCTCTGTGGATACGATATTAGAAAATATTTACCGAAAATACTTTCAACAAATTGGCGCCGTTGCCGGGGCACTGTGTCAATATTGCACGCATTGCAATAGTCTGTTAATTTTGATTTTTTATTATTTTTATTTATTTATTTTATCTTGTTATTTCACTTGTTTGCTAGTTTTGTAGATTTTTGTTTGTCGGAATGTTGGACCCAAATATAAATGCTGCGATTCATGCTCAAAACGAGATCCTAACTCAACAAATGGAGCATCTCCTTTAAAGTGTGTCACAGTTCACACCTCAAGTTAATGAATTTCATGATATCGGATGGTGCACACCGGAAGATGCGATGGAGTATCATATGGCTAACCATGAATATCAACAACAAAGGCTTTCACACTATAATCAAGGTTATCAAAGAGGACCCTCTGAGTTAGAGGAAACCATGAATCAATTCATGCAATTCTCTTTAGCCATGCAACAAAATAGGGAACCTCAAGATGTTCAACTTCCCAACTTCTTAACTGAGCAAAACGTAAGTCAAGTCTCAACTTTTCAAAACCCTATGACTTGTGTAGAAACTTGCAATACTACTTCTATAAGGAGTGTAAAAGTGATTGGTAAGGATGTTGGAAAGAAGAGAGTGGAGGAGGAAGTGGATGACAAGGAAGGTGTTGTTGAAAAGGATAATATAGAGTATGTAAACATCAAGAAAAATGTAGAAGTTGAGTATGAGCTCTCAATGAAGCTACCTTATCCAAGACCTCCTAAAAAAGTAGATGATGTGTTAGTCGAAGGAACAAAAAAAGAGGATATAATCAAAGAAGTCGTGAATGAGTTAGAAACTTCAAAAGTTGAAACTTTTTCAAAAGAGAATAGGGTGGACTTAGAGTTGAAGAAGAGTAGTAATGCAAAGAAGCATAAAACCTCATTGGAATTCCTTCCTCTACAAGTTCCTGATATAGAAGGGAATGAGAGTCATTACTTTCGGCCAATGGAAATGTTTAGCCGTTTGCAAATCACCATCCCATTCTTAGAAGGTCTAGAGTTAAAGCCAAAATGTGTCAAAGTCATCAAGGATAGTGTGGACCGTCCTTTCGGGCCATACCCCTCCCGTGGGTGGGATACGTGAACTGACTCCTTTTTTGTCGATCGGACGCTTTCGCGTCTCTTTTGAAAAAAAGTTTACAGAGTCGCCACCGACCTTTTATTTTATCCAATGAAGGAAAGGTTTATAAAAGAAACAGAAAAAAGACCTTTGAGAGATTCTGGGTAAGGGGGTAGGTTATACAAAGGGAAGGTGTTAGCACCCTTTGTATCCATGGTTATCCATGGGCTCTTTAGTTTGCTTAGCTCATTTGCTTTACTTTTCAATTGATTCGGAATGCTTTACCTGTGTTTTTGAAATACCTTTGCAAATAGAATTTGTAATGATCCTTGTGCGGATATATACAAATGCTTGTTTATCTTTCGAAAGATGTTTTGAAAAGAACGTTAATTTTGTAATGATCCGTGTTTGGATGTATACAAAATATTGTCTTTTGGAAAATTTGTTTTGAAAAACAACAGTGTATGAGAATTTTGTTTGTTTTGATTTTTGAGCAAGCAAACTAGGAGGTCTACCCTGAGTTAGGAGGTCTTTATCCTTGTTCCCTTTAAAAATCTATCCATTCGTCGGATATAAACAAAAGGTTCGATTTTGTACTCGAAACAGTAGAAATGTAACTTTGATTTTGAAAAGAGTGAAAAGGGGTTACCCTAGGAGGTGCAAATGTGATTGTGATTGGATTCAGATATTTATCTTTGAAGTTAGTGATCTGACGGTTCAGTTTTATCTTTGACATACACGCAGTTTATATGGGTGCTGGAAATTAAAATGCGGAAATGTAAAGTGCAGAAAGTAAATCTACGCTATTACATCGATTGTGCGGGAAATGTAAACTATCCTATTTACATGAATTTGACATCCTATACATTTATCTAGGAATTTTAAATTGCAAGAAATAAAAGGCATATTTTTGTATTTTTGTGATTTATTTTAAATATAATTAATGCATTATTAATTAATTTAAAATAAAGAAAAGATGGAAATATGATTAAACCTAGCAAATAAGTTTAAAAATATGTACAAAATGTTTGTTAATTGATTTTAGAACAAAACTAATTTTTTTGGAATTTTTGAAATTTGTTTTTGGATTTTTTAAGTTAATTAAAACATAATTATGCAAATAATTACACAAATAATTAAAACTTGATGATAAAATTATCCTAAATATGTACAAAATTAGTTTATGATATATAAACAATATTTAACACAAAGAACAATTTTTTTTTTATGATTTTTTGATTGGCTAGAATAATTAATAAGCAAATATATAAATACATACTAATTAATTATGAAAAATATTGAAATTTTGAAGAAAAATAAAATATTTTTGTTTCATAAAAATAATATATTATTTTAGAAGTTTAAAATATTTTTTGTGAATTTTTTGGGATTTTTTAACTATTTTTAATTATTTTTGCAAATAAAAATAAAATAAAATAGAAAATTAAAAAGGATACTAATCTGGTGTGGAAGTCAGATGAAGGTGCATGGTGTGGTTGTGTGTTATGGTGTGTTGGATTCATTTTTAATGAAGATCTATGGCCCAGATTGAAGAGAGCATGACATAATGATAAGACTGCATGCACTGAATTCAAAATGAATTCAAACTCTTGATGGGGTCCACACGCGCCAAAGCTGGCCAATGGAGAAGCCAGATGCGTCCACGCGTGCAGTCAAACATTCAACAACACTATTCATCATCTTCTCCAAGTTACCTGCGGATTTAGCTGCGAACTTACCTGCAATTTTACCTGCGGATTTCATCTTCGAATTTCTGGATTTTTGAAACCTACAAAAACGCATGAAAATAAAAACCACAAGGACCCAGATCTACTAAAGATGACCTCCTGAGTCCAATGGTGAGGTTAGTTTTCTCATTTGACCACGTTAAGTATGAACACGAAGAGGTTGAAGCTTTGAGCTTCAACCATGGCACCCCACGATTCAGGGCTTTAAACTCACATGTTAAACGTTAGATCTACCCCATATGATCTCAAATGGATGGCAAAGGCATTAGATTGTGTTTAAATAAGCTTATAGTTTAGATATCACAAGTTGATAATATGCATGAATATGTTATTTTTGAAATACGTATTCTATGAGTATGTAGCCATGGTTATTGCTTCTAACTTACTATATTAAGTGCCAGGAGATGATTAGAGCAATTGGTTTGTATTGATAGTGATTGAAATATATAATTCGAAAGTTACAAAGTATGGAGAGTTTTGAGAATTTTTAGAGGTTTCTTTGCTATACTCTTGCTATCTCTTCGTGTCTCCCTTTGTTGCTGAAGTAGAATAGCTTATTTATAAGCCAAAGGCTGCTTGGAAGTGAAGCAAGAAGCTTTTATTGCTCTTGTTGAAAATTTGATTTTTAAAATATTAAAAATCTTTGAATTGTTGACCAAGTCTTCTTCTATTCAATGCACTTGTCTTGGGCATCAATTTTCTGCAGAAAAATGAAGACTTTGGAGGTGTGTCATACTTGGAGATCAAGCCATCAATTATCCATGCATTTTCTTTTTAATTTTAATCTTAAAGTAAGATAAAATTATGCAAAAAATGGCCAATAAAGATATGGGCTTAATCTTGGTCGTGGGAGGCCCATAGTAACATGGCAAAGATGTTTGGACCATAAAAACTTGGCATCTTTTGGAAAAAAAACATTTTTGAGCAATGTTGATTTCATGCATTTTCCCAAAATTTAGCCAACTTCAACAAGGTGTAAATCCTTCAATTTTTGTCATATGAAGGAGATCTTGCACTTTTTGGAAACCTCAAAGAGTCCTCTAACCAATGTCTTTGGTCTCATATCAAAATGATTTTTGGTTCTCCTTGTGTGTCCATTTGAAAAAAGTGTCTTTTTGTTGACTTTGAAAATGACCTGTAATGTCTTTGGCCATATTTTCCAAATGGTGAATGCAATGACCATGGGATCAATTGCATTTGAAAGATAATTGAATTTCCTTCAAAATGAGCTTTGGTTGACATTTTTTGGATGAAGGATGAGAGAGTTATGATCAGTCAAAGTTGAGTTGACTTTTCAGGCAAAAACCCTAATTTTGAATCTTAGGGTTTTGTTGATTTTTGATCTTTCCTTGATGAATTGTGATCATCCAATGATCAAATGTTGAATCCTTTGACAAAATATGGACTTTGGCAAAAAATTTCATTTTTGACTGTCAGTTGACTTTTTTGGTCAAACGGGTCGTCTGTTGACTGTTTGAGCTGCTGACGGTGCGTCTGAGTGAATTGAAGTTTGAAAATTTGTATGATGGTACTTTGAGATGTATGGATGTATATGAAATCCATTTGAGCTCCCAAAACTTGTTGCTCCTGTTAAAACAAGAAAAACCCTGATTAGGGACTGTCTGTATAGGAGGCAGTTAAGCGTACCTGATTTTTGTGCAGTGTTGAGTTTCTGCTAATCGCGTGATATTCAGAAGACTTCTAACACAAAAATCTTGGAAATTTGAATTGTGAATGATTGATTTGATTGATTGTACAAATCACTGAGAATTGTACTGTCTGCAGTCTGGCCGTCAACTGACTGTTCGTGTACTGAAGCAGCAGTTAAAGTGAAAAATCAACTGTCAAAGTTAATTTTCTTTTTTGTTGTTATTTTTGTTTTTGTTTGGTGTGAAGCATGAAAATTTATTTACATGACTTGTTAGAAAACAGAAACATAATAAATAACTGATATTTACAGTATGCGGGCAAAATTACCGATAATAACCTGAAAATTATTTAATGCACAGAAATAGAAATATTTGACTGGCAGAAAATACACAAAATATTATCTTAGTAATTAAGCAATATTATGACAACTAGTACAACATTTAATACTGACAGTATAAATATTACATACTATATTGAAAAGTACGACGAATAAACGGTACGTTTAAGAAAATAAGAAACACGGCAAACTTTAAAAATGACGGTTGATGAACCATGCTATGATCAATAACATGTAGATGATTGGGAGCATAACCATTGCAGGTCCACACTCCTCAGGACTGTGCAGGCAGAAGAAAGTCATGATCACCGTAGCAATGGTGATGACTGTAAGAAACAGTGTCTCTATCCATTTTGCCATTCTTGTTAGGGAAGAAGAAATGATGGATTATGAGGTAGGAATTTGAAAGATGATTTAGAATTTGATGTGAGATTTGTGGGAAGAATGAGAGGTATTTATAGAATGGAAAGATGATAGAGACGTTGGGGAATGATGTGATTCCGTACAAAAGGAAATATGAGTGGAAGTAAGATTTGAAAGAAAGTGTATGATATTGTTGGGAAAAGAGAGATGTGTAGAATAAAGTTGAGATTTGAATTGGAAAGAAGAGATTTGAAAAGATTTTGAAAATAATGGAATATAGTACAAAAGTTAGTGGGAAACCAAAAACAATTGTTACCAGTACAGTGTGAGTTTCCTGCTTTTGCGCCTGCCAAAAAGATTTAACCCTGCATGAACTGTGTTAGTACTATTTATCTGTAAAATAAATAAATAGTATTTGTGAAGTAAAGAACAGCATTTGGCGTTTGCGTAAGAATAAATTCCACTGTTAGCCAAGTTACTGTGTAAGAGAAATTCTGAAATTTAAGCACTTCATATGTTTAGGATATTTGAAATAAAAAATCCATGTTTATATGAAACTCTTAATTTTCAGATTGAAGTTTTCTTGAAAAAGATGCGGGCAAATTTTGGGGTATAACAGTTGCCCCTATTCAATCTTCTTAAACCTGAAGAGATTGTCTGAAATCTGAGGGTAGAAGATGATTGAATAAATAGATGCCCTGAAAATTTGCACTTACCTTGATCAGCAGAGATGTTGGAAGTTGCATTTGAATGTTGTCTGTGAAATGTTGTTGGCAGATTGAAACATTACCTGAGATGGGCTTTCGGATGCCACCTGGACAATGTGTTGATGGTTTGTTCATCAGAATGAATCTGTTGATTATATCTTGATGAAGGATTTGAAAGTTGATCATTGTGGAACCGTCTGAGGTATCACTTTAGATCTGCAAGATTAGATCGTTCTGGAACCGTCAGAGGTATCGCCTTAGATCTGCAAGATTAGATCGTTCTGGAACCGTCAGAGGTATCGCCTTAGATCTGCAATGTTAGATCGTTCTGGAACCGTCGGAGGTATCGCCTTAGATCTGAAATGCTAGATCGTTCTGGAACCGTCGGAGGTATCGTCTTAGATCTGCAATGCTAGATCGTTCTGGAACCGTCTGAGGTATCGCCTTAGATCTGAAATGCTAGATCGTTCTGGAACCGTCTGAGGTATCGTCTTAGATCTGCAATGCTAGATCGTTCTGGAACCGTCGGAGGTATCGTCTTAGATCTGCAATGCTAGATCGTTTTGGAACCGTCTGAGGTATCGCCTTAGACTAGCAATGTTAGATGATAAATGAGTTGAGAATGAGAGTTCTTCAGAGTGAATCTTTGGTTTGATTGTATCTGAAAGGACTGTTTGTCTGAATAAGATTCAGGATGAACACTGCATGTGAGTGAGAAACATCTTTGCTGAAGACATCTGTCTACCT